>NW_006263507.1:758467-767875 GCF_000469605.1 Apis dorsata | reverse complement strand
ATATTTATTATATATTATTTTTATATTATTTTATATATTTTATTTTATATATTATTTTATATATTTTATTTTATTATTGGTTGGTCAAAATTTTCATACGTTTATTGTTTGGATCGATACTTTTTCTTGATGGATACATTATTCATGATTTTGAAAGTATTTTGAATGTATATGAATGTATAAAAAAAAACATATATATTTATATTTCATGCATTTCATATATGTCATATTACATATTTTTACATTATTAACATTATACAATATATATATATTAACATTATATACATTATTAACATTTATTAACATTTTTAAATACACGTGCATTTATTGCATTTTAATTTCTCATTTTAATTCGTGTAATATTTAAATTATTGATATTAATTTATATCAAGATTATGGTATCACAATTTTCGAGGTTATGTATGGAAAAATAAATTAATAGATTATTTTCATAAATAAAATTTATTCAATCAAATCTACAAATCTTTACATTTTTCGACTTGTTTTGAATATTACATTATTTTCGACAGTTGAAAAACATCTTTCGGAAGCAATTGATATATGTTTAAATATTTCATTACAAATTCTGCGATTTTCAAATATTTAGTTTCTTATTCAAGCGTTTAAATTTGAGTAATTTAAAAGTATTTAAATCAAATTTTAATTATTTAGCAATATAAATTATTCTTAATCTTTTTTCGGTGACCTTGATCGTTCATACTTCGGACTCTGTACATTGTCCGTTACGATATCGACAATGGTGACCGAATCATCCAGAAGCCAACGACAGATTTTTTTGAAAATCGCCAAAATTGATTTTTATTTATATGATAAATGTGACATTATAACGAAGCTTCGTGAATTATTAGTTGTTATTAGTATGAGTGGACTACGACAGTCTCCTACGTATATAAATTCGTGAGATATGATGTCGAAAGCCCATTTTCGTTTTTTATTATTATAACTATTTTTGCTATTTGAATCATCTCTTTCAACAACAAATATGCTTTCAATAAAATCCTCTCTTCGATCAGTATGTTCATTATCAACAACGTCTTCATCTTCGACAATATTTCGGTTTTCAAAACTAACATTCATGTTACCTTGTTGAACGAAATTATTGATATTTTCAATTATTGATTCGTCGTGATTTTGAAAAGTTATTCCGACTGTATCACGATACATACCATTATCCTTAGATACCATTTATAGTATCTATGTGATCAAAATTGTTGAATACAAGATTAATGCACTCGATTGATGCTCTTAGGATAAATATCAGAATGCTTGTTGGAAATAAACATTCGATTTCGATATCTTCCAAGATAGTGTAGCTATAGTAATGTCTGTATCGATTAACTATGTTAATAATTTTTTTACTATTTGTTGAACTCTTCAAAGACATGCCAAGGCAAATTTGTTTTGAGGGCTTTGCTCATTAGATACAAAATAAAGAGATTCTCGGAAAACAATTTAGCTAATCTTTTACTGTGTTTATATTGGTAATTTTCGTCGTAAAATATTTTCAAATAAAATTTAATCAAAATATCTGGTATTTCGCATTCACTAATTAATTAAATTTGGTATAGCAATTTATTATATGATATTAATTCTTTTTCTTAAAATTGTTGCAGCAGTTTTTAAAATGTCATGTTTTTCAATTTCATTTTGTATTATAATAGCTTTATACGGGTTTCCAAGTTATTTGTTATTAAAAATTATAATATTAATATTTTTTGGGAATTTTTTAAATAAATTTTTTAATTTTTTTTTTAAATGATATGATTTTGCAGTAGGTCGATATATCTTGTTTATATTGTATTAAATAATCTATAAGCATATTATTTAAAAAATTCATAAAAGAAGTCTGCTCTTTATCAATGATATTTTCTTGAATAAACTTATCAATAATTGCATAAGCTTCTGCACGAATCTCTAGTGGTGTACCATTTTGATCTATCTTTATCTTTAGTCAACTTCGATTTATACGAATGTTCATATTTTTTTTTTTGCAGTTATTGTGATAAAACATTAATCGATTATTCGAACATAAATCTTGAAACTTATTTTATATAGTGTGATCATTTGTTTCAAACGCTTTGTTTTCTATACGTTGTTTCTGTTTCTAAAACAGAATTTTATTATTTTTCCGCGCGGCTTTTATACTTTTTTCTGCTTACAAAATATGCAATAACAAATATCTGTGCTGTATTCTGTGCTCTTTTAGAGATGTTCTTACCTATAAATTAATATTAGTTTTTATTGACATCCATAAGTTACATAGCTATTATAAAACATTTCTCACCTTAAACATTATCACAACTCACAGCGACATCTTCTTGCGCAACAACGTCATCTTTAATAACATTTTCAACAATATCGTTATCTTCAAGCGTATTCCTGTATTTTTAATAACAACTACGCTTTTATGAAAATTATCATCAGCAACATCGGCGTCTCCGGTCAATATTTTCGGTTTTATTTTTAACATTATTATATTATATTACATATTAAAATATATTGTTTAGTTATTTGGGAAAGTTTAGTTAATTAAATATATTGTTTAGTTATTTGGGAGAGTTTAGTTAATTAAATATATTGTTTAGTTATTTCTCGCGATTGCGTTGTTCCCGTTGCAAATAATCTAACTCTCTCTTGAATTTAGCGAATTTCTTATCAATAAACTCATTTATGACTGTCATAAGCAAACTATTCTCATCCCTGGGCATATGTGAATAATGGTCTTCGGTGGTGGTGCCATCTGTAACTGCCTGAATTTACAGGATTCCAGACGGAAGTTTTCTATTTGAGACCTTAGTTTTGTATTGGTCTTCTCTAATTCTGCTGTCGATTCAGAAAATGTAGTGCTTTTGACGACTTTCGTTGTGGCTGTTTTCAAATAAAGAGGCCATTCTTAGGCTCCTTTCGAATGTTTCTTGTAAGCGTTTAGACACGAAAGTTACAATTTTTACTTCTTTGACGGCCTCGAGCATCAATATGTCTGGAATAGGATTTTGTTTATACTCTTGACATATATCTTGTTCCTCTATGAAATGCTCGCGCGAAGTTACTTCAAATGCAAGGCGAATTTGACGATGGATTTACTCTTCAACTAATAGATTTGGCAAAATCTGACATTTTCAGCATATTTATAGAAATGATTTGATGTATTAATGTTTAATTAATTATTGTATTAATGTTAATTAATTCTTGATGTCCATATAAGAAACATCTTCTGAAAAACGCGGAGAAATAAAAATTTAAGCGTATTGTTGATTAGGATCTTAATTAGGATTAATTAGGATCCCATGTGTGCACATGCATAATTTCTGTGTTTTTCAGATAGAATTTTATCCAATTCCAGAGTTTTATCAAAACGTATGAAATAATCGGAAATGGACGTTCCTTTCATTATAGCTGCTTTTAAATTCTTTATATATTTTTCTTCTTCTAACTGAGCCATTTCGCCAAATTTTCACATATATCGAATTTCACAATTAACTCATTTCTGACATTATTTTGTTATGTATAGAATGAAATTTGTGTCTTAGAAATATAGCGTTTATTTCATAATTCAAAAAGAAACAGAAATTAGAGAATATTAGAAATCAATTACATTTTAATAATTCGTGGCTCACAACAATAATATGTGACACTCAATTATATCTGACACATATAATCACCAAGTGTTATCTCTAAATCCCATCAAATGGCAACATCCATACAATAAATTCAAATCTAATATATACAAAAGAGAAATGTGGAAAAAAAAGAATTGGTTTCTTCCGAATTAATAGTAGATTACCTGATTGAGAATGAGTAAGAATTCTTTGAAGATCCAGTGTTCATGTAATGGAATGCTGTCATTCGAAGAAGAAAGGGAAATGAAATTATTATTATCGTTATGATAATAATATTGCTATTGCTAATGAAAATTTAGTAATTGGATCATAAGATAGTTTATTTCTGCTGAAATTCAAAATGTTCTGCACCAAAGGATTCTGATAGTTCAAAATTTGATAATTTTTAACCATTAGGGAGTTAATAAATATGGCATATAAGTCTTGGGATGAATCTCCCAAGTAGGATGGTCAGAAGCCATCAAGTTGAATATAATTTTGAAATATAATTTTGTTTTGCACTCTCTGTAAGCTTAACAGCATCGAATCACAGATACCCCATAGGTCATGACCGATTTAATGCACATTTTATATATCAATTTTATATATCAAACATTTCAGCTCTTTGTGCAAGACCGATTGTTGACCTATAAAATGTTTGAAACAATAATTGCTGCCAAAGACTTTTTGCGTTTATTCAATATTGTTGAATTCTATTGTAATTCCGAGTCAAATACCATCCTCAGATATCCGACCTCCTTAATTCATAATACACTTTGGTTGTTAATTGTAATTGAAGAAATTAAGTTCTTCAAATATTTGATCTGGTAAATAATATCGTCTAAGTCTTGTAGCTATTTAGAATCATCTTCCAATCTTTGAAAAAATGAGATTAAAATGATTCTGCAAATATTCAGTTTTAAATGATTAAAAGATGTATTCAAAATCGCAGTGCAAATAAAGTCAACAAAATTTTTGTATAAGGCGATATATTATTGATATAAGCAGAAATAACAATGCCTAGGTCTGAATGTTGGGAATATCAGTCCTTATTACTTTTAAAACTGATTTTTTATTATGTATTTGTAAAAATAATCTGTTATCTGCAAATAAACATATAAAGATTTAATTAATCTAGGGTGAAATTTTAGCTTAATTAATTTATGTATTAGTCCATTATGATGCCATTATTATACCATATTGAATCGAAAGTCTTGTTTATGTCTAAAAGAACCATATCAGAGTATCTATTAATGTTCATATTATGGCAATAAAATTGGACCGTTCTTATCTATTAACTGTTGAATGATAGAATGTTTTTTTCTCTGAAACCGGATTATTTATTAATAATGATATTGTTTTTGATAATGTGGTCTATAAGTATATATATATTAAGATATTAAGTTTTTTCAAGTATTTTTGCCATTATTGGTAATAAGCTGATTACTCTATAATTTTTCAAAAATTTGTAGTTCTTTCTCGGTAAAGACGGAAACCATTTTGGCAATCTTCTATGCCAGAGAGAAATATGTAGTCAAAATGCAAATTCTAAAGATATATAATTGGAGACTGACTTTGGAAGATATTTTTTTTCAACATCTCACCAAAATCTTATCCATATTAGCTTTATTAGATTTAAGTCTATTAATATATCTGATAATGTATTGATAATGTAGGAAATAGAAATCTAAAATCAAAAAGATGGGTTAAAATATTCTCTAATATAAAAGATCTTTAATCCTTCGTTAATTTCGGCTTGCAATGCTGAATATGAATTATATGCTAAGTCAAATATTGAACTAAATTGATCAGCTATAAGGAAGACTTTCTTTTCATTGTCAGTGTGAAAATTATCCTAACAATTTTTTATTTGGCATTTTATTAGGTTTCTTGGCTATTTTCCTATAAATAGGCTAGAACATCCTTCATTTTCATATTGACTATTTGATTTTGGGTTACTTACTTTACTATACTTTATTTTACTTACTTTCACTTAAGATAGATTACTTTTTTTTAATGTTTTTATTCAATAAGAAGTACTAATCTTGGTAAGAATGAATTCTAGTTGCCAGCGACGTTTAATCGCGTTTCTTAAATTAATTAGTTCTTTCAGTTTCAAGTCAGGAGAAATAAATCGATCTGGAGCATTAACATACTTTGTTGTTTTAAAGAAGCACTGCCTCAGGAAACTGTATAATATAGCTATTACTCATACTGATTTCATTAGTCGATAATAATTTTAATATTATACTAAATTTATATGTCTTCTCTCTGTAATTATCAGTTAGATACTATTGCGTTATTTGTAACTTATTAATGAGTATTAATAAGACCATTTATGATCAGAAGATAAACTCTCAGAGATTTCAAATTGCAAATTACTATTAAATTAAGTGGCACTATCTTTATCTCGATATTCAAGCACATCCAACTAGATAGCGGATGAAATCTGAAACCTCTGTGTATTGCGATCCCTTCTTTGGAATTACTGTCCTTGCGATCGCTCCTGATGATATTGTAATTTGTTGAAGAAATTTTAATTCCAGAATTAAACCAGATTTTCTGGAATAAGGCAATACTAATATTATTTTCTCTCAGAATAAATCAAATTCTAATAATTTATTGCATGGCGAACAGGCATTCCATAACATGAAGTTGATGAAAGAACTAGTCATTTATTAGTAGATATATTTTAGGCTCTTAAAACAATTACTCGAGGCATGCCCAAAAGCCTGACAGTTATAACATTGTATGTATTCTCTAGTTTTTATGAATTTTTTCCAGTATACTCGGTACTGGAATAAATTGGATGATAGCAAACTTGCAAAAATATAATTTTATAAACAGAATTATTCCCAACTGATTTTAGAGGAATACAGTTCCCAGAAATTCATTTTTTTCAATTTGTCGTTCAATAGTTATCTCATAATTGATATTTAAAAGATCTTTTAAAAATCAGAGAGATTGATTTTTCAATGAATATGAATATCCATATATGGAATTTGATTTCTGTCTTAATAAAAGATTTTTTCATTAACCTTGGAAGTCTTAAAAAAAATTTTAGTATCCTCGAAGTGGATACGAATCTGATCGCCTAGCAATTTAAAATGAAAGTTTTTGCCAATGATTTAATTTTTTATTAAAATTTATTACATCTTTGGCAGCAATTTTGATATAGATTGGTGGTGATCGAATTGATTTCAGAACTTTGTTTGTGTTAATAAAGCTACCTGTGTTATTAGTATCTAAACCTATGTTGCTATTTTTATTGATATAATAATTATTATTATTATTGGTAGGAATATTCTTATTAGAAACATACTTAGAGAAGATATTAGTATTGAAAATATCGAATCTAATAAATACATTAACATATTAGAAAGTGTAGACCTATAGAACACTAGCAGGAACATTATGAAAAGTATCATGTTTTGGTTTTTTCGAGCTATTCATTTTTATGAAGAAATCAATGATATCAAAATTATCAAATCTATTTGATCTATCTAAATCTTATCTTAAATCTATTTATCAAATCTACATTGTTAACTGGGCAGTGAAAAACAATAAATAAAATATACGAATTTAGCTGAATGAATATATTTGATTATATGTGATTGCGCGTATCTGTTTACAAAACATTTGAAGTACGTGTATCGAAGAAAAACAAATAAGTACCAACTATGAAATAGTGATATTGCTGGCAACATTCAATAATAAAACCACATATAAAATTTCAGTGAACTTTAAATTCTGTAATACTCCCATTAAAAATAAACTGAAATTTATTTAGTATGTATATGTTTATTATATTTGATTGCATAGTTCTATGTACCTATCATGTCTTCGATATTCTTGATATTCAATCGATTTCTTTGTATCTCAAATACTGTTCTTCTCAGGGGTTTTGTTAATAGTTCTGCCTGTTACCTTTTCCGATACTATATGTTGCAGAAGAAATTTCTTGTCGTTAAATTTGTCTCGTATAAAATGATAGCGTACGTCAATGTGCTTACTTCTTCGATGAAATTCTGGATTTTTAATAAGCTTGATTGCGCTCAAATTATCCACGTAAAGAATCGTTGTAAGATTGAACATAGCTAGATTATTGATCAAACTTTTCATCCATGTAATCTCTTTCACAATTTGATTAGCTGCTATGTATTCGGCTTCAGTACTGGATAGAACTATTGTTCGCTATCGTGTTGATTCCCAAGCTATTGCGGAATCGAATAGTTTTAATACAAAACCAGTAGTTTTTTCTCGTTTCTGTGTCTCCAGCGTAATCTATAATCCTAATCGCTGAATGCTTTAATGTGATTATTCTATTCAGTTGAATAATGAATACCATATTTTGTTGTTGTTCTTTTTAGATACTTGAAAATTCTCTTTACTACATTCCAGTGAATTTTATTGGGTTTTTCCAAATATTGGTTGGCTTTGTTTACTGCAAATGGAATGTCTGGTCTAGTGCCCACTGACAAATACATTAAACTTCCTACCGCTTGTCGATATGGGAACTCGGATTTTTCTTTGTACCCACTTTTATGTGCCTCTACACACAGTTAATAGTTATATATTATAATAGTTTTGATCTCCTGGGATTGCTACTATATTAGCATTTTCCATCCGAAATCGTTGCAAAATTTTCTTGGTGTAAGCCTCCTGATTGAAAAATATGGAACCATCTGCCAGTCGCTCAATCTGCAATCCCAAATATTTATCTCATTAGATATTACTTCAAATTTTTTACAGGAGTTCAGCTAACAACTTTTTTATAGATAATAGGTTTGTTGGATTAATTAATCCATCATCGATATGAATCGCTAGAATCTCGATCGTTTCCATTTGTAAATACGCAATAATCTGCACTGGTGGACGTGAGACCATGTTTTTTCAGTACCGCTGTAAAATAATGATTCCAACATCTTAATGTCTGCTTTAGACTATATAAACTACGATTCAACTTGCAAACTTGTCAGTTCCATCTTCGTATTTCTTCGGTTGCTGCATATAGATGACTTCATCGAGTTCTCCATGAAGAAAAGCTGTCTTGACGTCAAATTGCTGTAAGTACATTTTTTTCGGAGCTATAATAGATAAGATAGTCCTTATTGAATCGAATTTAGCTACAGGACTAAACGTTTCATGATAGTCAACTCCAGCAATTTGTTTGAAACCTCTAGCAACGAGTTGCTTTGAATCGTTGTATATTTTCATCGCTATTTATTTTCAGTTTATAAGTCCATAGATTATCTATGACTTGATGATCTGATGGCAAATTTACTAATGTCCATGTTTGAGTTTTTTTCAAAGAATCAATTTCGTCATCCATGACTTCTTTCCATTTGATCGTGTCATCATAGCTTTCCGGTTCATAGTATTCTCTGATCACAATATTTTCATGAGTCTGTCTGGTCGGTGTATTTTATTTCTATCTCTCAAACGGTCTTGTTCGTATTGATTTTTGTCTTCTGGATTATTTGATTCTTTATCTGAATTTACTTGCTTGTTGTTTTCCGATCGAATAACGGTTTTCGATTTATTGTCATCTTTCTGATGTTCAAAGATTATGATATTTGACTCTGATTCCTATTTTTCATTTGAATTAATTTCGTCGAGCTAATCTGTGAATTTCATATCTCTACGTATTTTAACTTGTCCTCTTTCAGGAAGCCAGATTCGGAATCCTTTTATGTTTTCATCATATCCGACAAAAACGCCTTTTTCGGCTTTGACATCCCATTTTCGTCTGTTCTCTTTAGGGATATGAAAATATACTTCTCCGAAA
>NW_006263507.1:751858-758339 GCF_000469605.1 Apis dorsata | reverse complement strand
TTCTGAGATTTGAAATGTTCGGTCTCTTCTTGAGCCACAGTTCAATAGATGTCACTCCTTTCTCCCTATTGGTTCTATTTAAAATGTAAACAGTGTAATTAATTGCTTCAGTCCACATTTTGATTGGCAATTTTTCTGCATGTAATGTTCTTGCTAATTCAACTATAGTTCTGTTTTCTTGTTCGACACAACCGTTCTGTTCCGGAGTAAATAGTACTGTTTTCTGATGCGTAATGCCATATTGATGTGTTAGTTCCTCAATTTCTTTATTGACGAATTCAAGACCATTATCCGATCTGAAGATCTTGATTCCTTTTTCTAAATGCTTATCAGTCTTCTTAAAGAAATCCTCTAAGTATTGTGATGTCTCTGATTTATTTTTGATAAAATATAAGCTTTTCCACTGTAGTTATCTTTCAATATTAAAAAATATCGAGCTCCTCCAAGCGAATTTTCTTGCATTGGACCTGAAAGATCTGCATGGAGTTTTCCAATGCGTTCAGATTTTGTTTCGTTTTTTGGAAATGGTAATCTATGCATTTTCCCTGAAATGCAATCTTCGCAGCAAAATTTTTAATCCTTAAAAATGATGTTCTCGAATCTTAGAATTTTCTTCATCTGATCCACATTTTGATGAGCCATTCGTTTGTGGAAAGGAGAAAAGAGAATTGCGCATTGCTACATTTACCTGATACTCGTCTGTAATGACTTTAAATTTCATTATTATATAATTTAATAATTTATCTTTTCTTTCTCCCACTGCAACAATATTTCCATTCTTCATGAATGTGCATATTTTGCATATCGAAGTATTGTCGTAGTCCTTTGTCAACAGCTGCACCCGCCGAAAAAAAATTGAAATTCAATTGTGGTACGTGAAAAACATTATTGAGGTACTTTCGCACTCTTTTCCATTGAAAGCAAGAATGTCGATATCTCCTGATTCAATTGCTTGAATATATTTTGCATCGCCTATCTTATTATTCTCTGCCATATCAAATTTTTTATACGACGAGAACCATTCGCGATTTAACATGTGCTCAGTCGCATTTGAATCCATGTGCCATGCATCATTAGATGTTTCTAAATTATATTCTGCATGGCTCCAATTCTCTTTTTTCCTTTCTTTATATTTTTCATTTGATGTTGTTGCTTTTCGGTTCCTATATTCCTTGATCCAATACCGTGGTTTGTGGCAATAATGACATATGCCTGGTTTAACATTGCCTTTTTTGAAATTTTTCTTATATGATGCTTATTAGTAATAAAAGCAATGTTCTCTGTCCTTTCTTCGATTCCTGTCCTTGTTTCTTTAATGGTGAGCCTTGAAATAAGATTTGTGAGACAATAAAATATTTGAATGACGGAGATAATGTCATGAGTAATAATCATTTGATTTGGAATTTTCTCACCCAGAGTTTGTAGCCGAAGATTCTTGATTTTTATGAGTAGCAACATCATCGCCCGGTTCCTTCTAGTAATTATATCATTGCTGCAACAGCATGTATACTAGTATCAGATTTTTGTTCGTAAACAGATTCCAGTTTTTTCCACATAGCTGATTTTTCCTTAGCTGATTCACAATTGATAATATGCAAAAGTGGTTTTTCATCCACTGATGTGGCAATTATGCATTAATGTACTATCGAGTTTTGTCTAGGCATCGTGTGGTCGATTTGCCGCATCATCTCTTGGTACAGGAAAAATTGATTCATCTATTTCCTATGCACCGCAGGATTTCAAAATAACGCGCATTTGAAATTTCTATGAGGTCAATTTTCCAATACGTTCATACTTACAATAGTTTCATACTCCATCACAATTAGGATTATATTTCACGTTTGCTCAAGGCAGATAGATAATTAACCCACATGTTTTTTCAATTTAATTGTACTTTACGTAATTATTTATTGTTTCTTTCGTAATCTGGGTCCGTAACCAGTTGACTAGGCAGTGAAAAACAATAAATAAAATATACGGATTTAGCTGAATGAATATATTTGATTATATGTGATTGCGCATATCTGCTTACAAAACATTTGAAGTATATGTATCGAAGAAAAATAAATACCTATCAACTATGAAATAGTGATTGCTGGCAACATTCAATAATAAAACCACATATAAAATTTCAGTGAACTTTAAATTTTATAACACTAATCAATGATTCATCTGTGTGATAGGATCTGACAATGAAATTAATGATAGCAAAGCAGCTCCAATCTCTTGATGGAGGTTAGAATTCTCAAATTCCTCAGAATTTAGATGAACGCCAAAAAGACATTTGCCTGATCTTATTGCTTCACTAAAGCTAAACGACAATTTGGAAGAGAGATATAAGATATTTCAACGTTTGTGGTAAATCAAGAGAAAATTACTCGAGCGTAATACTTCCGATGATATCGTATTGCACGAAACTGAATAGAATGATTCGCCATGCACAATAGCTTGCGGTTAAGATCTCTTTATAAAGATTGTCATTCTCACAATTCAGTCAGTTAAGACAAGGCTCGTTCCTGCGAGACATGACCATAGATTTATGGTATATTGGAGCTCAAGTATTATAGCCAGACAATAATTGCAATTCTGAGGGAATCATTTATGCTATCTTGAGGATAGAAATTGAAGAATAAATCGTAAGAGTTGTGAATTAAGACATGGTTTAGAATTCTTGAAAATAGTCAGGCGCTATTCATTAATAACTCAGATCAAATAATATTTTACCATTTTATAAGAGTTTTTTAATTTTTTATTTTTGTTAGGTGATGTTTGTTATTTACATAATATTTCTAACTTTCCGAAATGATTTCGCTAATGATATTTGTTCTATTATACAATCAAAATTATTATTGTCCTTTGTACAATGAATTGTATAATGAATTGTACAATTTAAAAATATTTTTTTGGTCTAATTCGAACTTTGTTGTAAAACATGAATAAGTATAAATATGAGTTTTTAATTATTTTACTGCAAATATTTTTTTTTATATGGAAAAGGTGAATATAATCAATTCTACAGATAAAAAACAGTTAGTGTTCTAGAGATAGTTTATTCACCTGATATACTTCATAAATATTTTTTGAAAATATTTTACGCATCTATACAATATCCCTCGCACGTTGTATAATTTGTCTGAAATCAACCAATATATATATATATTTGCTTTAGTGATTATATCATTATATTTCTGTTTTTTAATTCAAATTCATTTGAAAATATTTCTTTTTGTATCAAATGCATCAATAAGATTTCTAAGTGTTATGGTTCAGAAAATAAAAAAATAATGAGCGATTTATTCATCTATCTTTATTGATATTTCTCTTGCGAACATTGATCATTAGAATAACATTCTTTTTAATAAATTTTTATTAAATATATCTTTAAATTTTTATTTATTTAATATCTTTTCATGAAAAGCCATGAATTCTCATTGTCAATAAACTATTGATTCAGATATATAAATAAATAACGGATACATATATAATTATCAATCAAAATATTGTATCACCAAATATCAAATCATATAGTAATGACACAAATCATATAGTAATAACTATTATATCTTTGAATTGATAATTTTGTGATCATTTTATTTTACTTCCGAACACATATTCAAAATAGATCTTCTGCCACATCAAATTCTTATCTGTTTGTGTTGGTTACACAATAGTATTATAGTATAATATAAAATACATTGGCGTTTATAAGCATTCGTCGACAATTTAAAATCTTGGATCTATCAATATATTACTCATTATATCCGAAAGAACGAATATTTGAACTTGTTTTAGTCAGACGTAATATTTTTGGAGAGACATGAGAGATATATCTTTGTTTGAAAATTATTTACTATAGAATGAATTATTAACTGTATTTAACATATGATATTTACAATTCTAATTTCAAAATTTTTATCTTTACTGGCGTTTTTGATATACTAATTTTTCGATAGATTTCCCTTAAAATATAATTGATCCAACAAAATTAGAATCCAATAAAATAATCACATTACTGTTTCGTATCTCTGCTGTTTTTTATATAAATCATTATTGTGAATAATATAGTATTTTGCAGACTTTGCTATATTGTTTATGTTTGTTTACTATATTTTATAAACATAAACCTTGTGTCTTTTCAATCGTCATTTTTAGATTAGTTAAGTTAGATTAATGAAGATCAAGGATGTAATAACATGTAATATAATTTATCATATAATCAATGTTAATTGCATTTTTGAACTCTATCTCGATGGATAATTGAAAGATTGGTTAATTTTTGGCAATTTGACATTTTTTTCTAACTCCTTAAAAGTACCGCAATTATATTATAGAAATATTATTATCATAGTATTAGTAATATTTAGATATTAACGTATTAATATTTTTAATTTACAACATAATTATTTGGATATATTTAACATATTTACTTGGATATTTATTATTTCCGTTATTGATTTTTAAAGTTTTTGATTTTTCTTCAGTAAAATTTATGAACTGCTTAAATATAAGCCTTTCCGATATTCAATCCTTTTTTTCTTGTTAATTTGTAATGTTTTCTAAAATATTTGTCTTTATTTGAATCCTTTATAGTCGATTTTAAATAATAATATTTTTGAAGATAATGATTTTGATGCATTAATAATTTAATAATTTTCCGAAATTCTCATATACTAAATTTTTAAAATCATGGCAATATTCTACTGTTTATAATATTTCAACTATGATATTTATATGATATCTAACTAACTACTCTATTGATTCATAGATATATATAGATAGAATATAAATATAATATAATATAAATTCAAAAAATTGACTGCTGAAATCGTAACGGAATAATTCTTAAAACGTTGTTAAATTTCTAGTTTTCTCTCAAAAGAGGTAAATAAATGTCATAAGCGAGCCACAATCCCGGATTTTAAAAATTAAATTATTTATAGTTGAATTCAAAATAAATTATATTATTTTCCTCTATGCAAAAAAAAATTGCTGAAGTGCATTAAGACATAAATTTCAGCGTTCTAATACTAATACTAATAGAAATAGCAAATGAATTTATTGTCAGATTTGTCAATATTTATCTTTTATCTAATAGGATTTTATAATTTATAAACCAAAATTGAAGAACAAAAAATTAAATATCATATTCTGTAATTTATAAGCCCATCCATTTACATTATGTAAAAAATATGGATAAAATTATTTAAATTATGAATAGAAGAAAAATATTATAAAATAAAAATTTGCTTTATTTGGGTTCATATGTAAATGCGAAATTGTATATTTTATAATAAAATAATATTAAAATATATAAAATATTATTCGATATTAACAGATAATTCATTGTTTTCATTAATGAAAATTATAACGATAAATATATCAGTATTATATCAAATATCACTTGATGATAATATGACGTAAATGTCGTAAAACATAACTATTTAATTACATTATCATTAAAAAAAAAGAATTTTAATTATATAAATTAAAATTTATGTAATTTGTTTTTAAAAAAATAATTATTTCTTATTTCGAATAAATTACAACAAATTCCATGATATTTGGCTATACGATATTGATTGTACGATGATTGCACAGTTTTTAATTTAAAATAATAATTAAATCGTTATATTACACTTAATCTAACTATTAAAATCCATAAAAACTAATCCCACTTCTATAAGATTTGAATCAGAAAAATTAATACGATTTTTTTTCACACAACTTGCATATTTAAATAATTTCTTCCACCATAAATATTTTGAATATTCACAAAAACTGCATGCACATATTATTAAAAAAAAATTTTTAAAAAATAAATTTTTTAATTTATCTTGAATCAAATTTTTTCGAAAAATTTTATACACAAATTAATATAGCTCAATGAACTTCGGCCAATAAATCAACTAACTATTATTATCTCGATCTCATTTACACGTAATTTTCTTCACTTTTAAATCATAGAATTGAAGAAAAATGATGGAAAAATATGAAAAATTGCAATTAATTTACATATTGATTTATAAATGATATAAAATGTTCACATTGTAAATTTTTTCATATGAATAACACGTAACACATATTGAAAAAAAGTTCACTTCATTCTCTAAAGTATTATTCACGTTATATATAAAGGACACTTTTGAAAACTTTTTTTTAAAGTTTTATTTTTTAATTTCTATTTAACACATTTCTATCTTTCGTTTATAAAAACTAAACTAGTGCATGAATATTTTTGTTTATATGAATATTTGAATATTTGAATATGATGAATATTTTTTTTTATATCACTCATATTCGATTTCTTTTTATTATTATTTTTAACACATGTTTAAGAAATTATTAAAAATTAATTATTTAATAACATCATTAATAACATTTATTAAAATATTATAAACAATATTTGCATTCTCACTATTTCACATAATTTCTTTTGCACTTTATAAAATTGAAGGCAATTAAACAAAATATTTATATACTA
>NW_006263507.1:750579-751830 GCF_000469605.1 Apis dorsata | reverse complement strand
GTTCCACTTTATTATCATTTATTATTATTCAATAATAATAGTAACCGTTCAGAAATAATTCTCCGTTGTTCTCCGCACAAACTTGTTTTTGATAATAATTTTATTTCAAAGAAAAAATTAACAAATAATAATTGTAATATGGAATAATTCTAATGATTAAAATTTGGATGAAATAAAATTTAATAGAAAATATGAAAAAGAATATAGAAAACTCGTCTTACCATTACAAAGATATTTCTTCAAATAATTTGCTATTCCAGAATTTCTCGCGTGATTACTTGTCATTTTTATTTTGTTTCTCTACAAACGGACAGAATAGATGCAAACATTTCCGCTCTCGTACTTACTACACATACTTAGTTTTACATATAAATAATGTATGATATAATATTCAATCATATCATACATTATTTGCTTTTATTCACTTATTAACCTTATTTTGCGCATAAAATAAATAATAAAGAATAGATAATAAATTCTTTATAATTAATAAATATTAAAGAATATATTCGTATAATAGAATAAGATATAATTAAGATTAATATTAAAATGATTTTAATAAAAGATATGAAAAAGAAAGCATCGAATTTGTGCGTCCTCGTTGTCAAGACATTTTTATCAACAAATTTATCGTTCTTGAGTTTCTCGTGATCTCTTACATTGTTTTCTTACTTATACGCATTTGTACATTGAATCATAATAACATTCTTTTAATATTTTATTATAATTAATTTTCCAATTAATTTATTTTTAATTTTTTTACATATTGTTTCGTATAAAAATTATTTATAATTATTATTAATTAGTTTTTAACATGTTTAGAATCGACATATTTACTTTTAAATTTACAATAATAATATTTACAATTATAGTTAACTATAATAAATTTATTTTTAAATATTTTATAATAAACATTCATGATGCTATTTAGAATCTTCGGATATTGAATAAAGTTAGGAAATAAAGTTTATAAAATATTATTTTATAAAATAATTTTGATGAAAGAAATTTTAATGAAATAAGAAATGAAAAAAAAATAAGATATACCAAACCCCCATTGTTAAGATATTTTTTCAACAAATATTATCACATATTTTCATATACTATCTTATATTTCTTTAACACGTTAACTGCCACGCCATCCATATTCGGATGATGGCAAAAGTTCTCATTAGACCGCATCATCCATATTCGGGTGATGCTTATTTGATTACTTATGAAGAATTTTTGTAAGTATTTGGAAAAATATTT
>NW_006263507.1:746447-750407 GCF_000469605.1 Apis dorsata | reverse complement strand
AATAAAACTATTAAATTGTTATAAAAATAATATAAAAATAATTTATTAAAAAAATTATTTTGATTGTAAAATTTTAAAACATTTTATACAAAGTTGAGGTTGATCCGGACAATTTGGACAAAAAATTATTGTCTTTTTTAAATTCCTTCGTGCGTTTGATCGATCCATCTATCTTCTTTTATTTGAATAACATAATTTGCATGCTCGTCTAATACTTATATCAGAATTATTTTTCCGAACAGCGATATTATGTTGACTCCGTTGAAGATCTTGACAAGATTTTATTATTTTTATTATATTTTCTGATAATTCTAATAATTTTTCTAATTTTAATAATTTTCTAATTTTTATATTTTTTTTGTTGCAACTTTAAACCATTAAAGTATTTATAACTGAAATCCCTAGAAGAACTTGAATTCCAAGTTTTCGATATCATTTGATCTCTTTTCTAATTGTACTAGCATAAAAAACCATTTGATCTGAATAGTCTATACTACATTTTCCTTTATTATATTTAGTAATAGCTAGAGCTATTTCAATTTTGCGGATGACTGTTGGCTTTTAGAAGTAATACGATTGTAACTGTTTTTTTTATTTGGTACCATGATGGGAGTGTGTTTTGTGGATAAAATTCTTACATCCCGCGTATCTCTCCATGTGAGTACGACAATTCCGTTATCATCCTCTTTGGATATCATCTCTCCTCTTCTTAATTTGTGATGAAGAATAGTTTTTGGAATGAATTTTTCATTATTTTTTAATATTCCAACTATATGAGTTTTGCAATTCAAACATGATATAGCTAATTCATAATTAGTATAAAAATTATTAATATATAATGTTCGTTCTTGATGGAAAAGTTTCTCTACAAGTTGTAGACATACATTGTATGCCAATCTAGTTTCTCTAATACCGTCAGCTGATCTATCAGAGTAATTTTTTATTGCCCATGTATATTCTTCACTTGAACATAATTTAAATAATTTGATTCCGTATTTATGTGCTTTATTTGGTATATACTGTTTAAAAATGAATCTTCCGCGCCATGGAATTAATGTTTCATCAATGTGTTCTCTAGGTATGAATATTTTTTGATATTTTCTCTGCAATTTATCGAAAAATGGAAGGATTTTTCAAAGTCGTTATTACAGGTAATGGACATATTATTGACAAAATGAAAGTTACTCGGTAATAATTCAAATCTATTTCTTGATAATGGCAGATAGTAATTGAAAGTTATACAATGAGTTTTTCGATCAATAATTAGCTATAGGATTTGCTTTTACAAATTCCATCCACAATATTAATCCTAAGAATTTTTTTATTTCATCAGAATTAATTGGTATCCACTTATGTATCCATGAATATGGAGTTAACTTCGATTTATTTAATTTTTGTTGCGCATATCTATTTGTTTCTAATACAAGCAAGTTTATTATTTCATCATCAACAATTAATGAAAATACATCATATGGATTAATATCATTAGATTAGAATTTTCTAATGAGACTGCTTATCTCAGAAAAAGAAAATGATTTTTGTCGATTAATAAAATCACTCCATTCACTAAATTAAATTATATTTTCGGTATCATCAACTTTTTTTTCTTTTTCAATGACCAATTCCCGTAAAATCTCATCAATGTCTTCATTATATTCACTATCACTATTGCATTTATCAATATCTGAATCAGAATCTGATGATATAATTCTATTTATATTTTTTTTTCTGGGAAATTTCATTTCTTCCTCATCGTTGCTATCCAAATTTATAAGCCTCGTAACAGATTTCTTCTTTACTATTATGCCTCATTAAGACGTAACTCTTCCATTTTTCTTTTTGATATTAGAACGAATTTTAATAGAAATTTTAACAGTTATATCATTTGTTATTTGACAAACGAACTGTTTGCGTAGAATGGTGAAGTGACAGTGAGAATTTCAGGAATATAACTGTTCGCTAGCAACATTACACTTATTGCTAGCAACATTTACAAAAAGAAATTTCAGAAAAATTCTCCATGAAAGTCCTTTCATGTTTGGCTAGCAAATCTTTGTTGAACCTGAATAAAGAGTGATGTTTACTGGAGGACTGTTTTTGAGAGTCTAGTTAGCATGTATGATTGCATATTTCTGTCAAACTTTGACTTAACTAAGCCGATCTTAGCATATATCTTAGCACTATATGTTTCAGACATGGCCGACTAACGATGGATGGCATTGTTCTGGAGATTGTTCGAGAAGATCTGTGAAAGGGATGGATTGATCTGCTGCCCGTTGTCTTGGGATTTTTGTATACAGATCATCATCCAAGGGAAGAATTTTCCTCAAACTTAAGGGTGTCATAAGTCTCATGGTGATACGACAATAGTTTATGAATATCGTGCTCTGACCAATGAATACGATTACCTGCTATGATATTGTGAAAGATCCTGGCCTCTAATAGACAAGCCACACGAGTAATTTATATACAATCCACAACTAAAAAGTATATTTGTTACGACTAGTCGAAGAGCATTCGACAGTCATATTATCCAAATTATAATCGAAATTATCCAAATTAAAATGTCTAAATTAATAAAAAATATACTAAATTAATACTACTATCCAATACTATTATCAATACAATTACTATTATCAATATTTCTATTGCGGACACGAATAGTAAGGATGGAAATAAATAATGCGAGACATCATTCGTACTAAAATATCGTTAGAAGTTCTGGATAGTATACACTGACGTATGTGGCTTGAAGGAGATTCCGTTAGAAACACGCATGACAGTCAACGTGTTAATAGAAACAAAAGACTATTTTATAATAAAAATTAAATAGCAAATATATAGAATATAAATGTAGAATCTATAGATATATAAATATGTATATAAAAATATATAAATTTAGAAAGCAAATAAGAAAGATCACTATCAATTTATATAATTTATCTGTATAATAATATATTAGTATTATAATAGTATATTATAATACTATATATATAGTATTTATAATAGTATATATTATAATACTATATATATATAGTAATATAATAATATATATAGTATTATAATATAATTTATAATAAATAATGTAATATAATTTTATAATATAATATAAATTTATAATAATATATTATATAATTTATAATAATATAATAAATTATATAATATAATATAATTTATAATTTTTAAATATTTCATAATTCTTATTAATATTCATAATTCTTATTAATTCTTAATAATATAGTAATTGAATATATGTTTATATTATTAATTCTTAATAATATAGTTAATAGAGTATTGAGTATTGTTATAGTTAATAAAAAAATGTAAATATAGTGTTTGTGTTTCTTAATTTTATTTTGTGTTTTATTATTGAAATATACATATTTTTTATTATGTATTCGAATGAAGAATTGATCGACATGGTTCAAATTTACGGAAAAACAGATGAAAATTGTTATCAGGCGAAAAGATTATATGCATAAAAATTTCCTTCTTGGAGAATTCCTAATGAAAAAACATTTCAGAGAGTAATTGAACGTTTAAAAACACATGGGAATTTTATTAAAAAATTCTACTAATACAGAAATATTTAGAACATTAAGAATTTTCAATACAGAAAAAGCAGTGCTTCGGGAAGAAAATCCTAATTCTAATACAAAAGAAATAACAAAAAGAGAAGGAATTAATCATATTTGATATGGCAAATATTGAAGATGGTTTATAATGTTTATGGTTTACATCTTTACTATTATCAGAAAGTATGAATTAACTTCAGCCGATTGTATGAAGATCATTTTTTTTGTTCAGAGATGAACGAATTTCTATATTCTTTTTCATATTTTCTATTAAATTTTATCCAAATTTTAATCATTAGAATTATTCCATATTACAATTATTATTCGTTAATTTTTTCTTTGAAATAAAATTATTATCAAAAACAAGTTTGTGCGGAGAACAACA
>NW_006263507.1:744737-746429 GCF_000469605.1 Apis dorsata | reverse complement strand
AGAATTATTTCTGAACGGTTACTATTATTATTGAATAATAATAAATGATAATAAAGTGGAACACAGTATATAAATATTTTGTTTAATTGCCTTCAATTTTATAAAATGCAAAAGAAATTATGTGAAATAGTGAGAATGCAAATATTGTTTATAATATTTTAACAAATGTTATTAATGATGTTATTAAATAATTAATTTTTAATAATTTCTTAAACATGTGTTAAAAATAATAATAAAAAGAAATCGAATATGAGTGATATAAAAAGAAATACTCATCAATGCATCAGTTTAGTTTTTATAAACGAAAGATAGAAATGTATTAAGTAGAAATTAGAAAATAAAATGTTAAAAGAAAAAATTTTCAAAAGTATCTTTTACAATAACGTGAATAATATTTTAGAGAATGAAGTGAATTTTTTTCAATACATGTTATTTATACAAAAAAAATTTACAATGTGAGCATTTTATATCATTTATGGATTATATCAAATATGGATTATGGATTAATGTATAAATTAATTGCAAGTTTTTTTTTCTTTTTATTTTTTCCATTAGTTTTCTTTAATTTTATGATCTAAAAATGAAATGATCGAAAACTAAATGAGATAGAGATAATAATAGTCAGTTGATTTATTGGTTCAAAGTTCATTGATCTACATTAATTTATATGTGAAATTTTTCGAAAAAATTTGATCCAAGAAAAATTAAAAAATTTATTTCTTTTTAAATTTCAATAATATGCGTATGCATGTTTTTATAAATATTTAAAATATTTATATAATGATATTTATATGATAAAAAATTATTTAAATATGCAAGTTGTGTGAAAAAAAATACAATCTTTCTCTGATTAAAAATCTTATAGAGGTGGGTTTTGATTACCTTTATGGATTTTGATAGATAGGCAGATTAACTGTAATACAACGATTTAATTGTTATTTGATATAAATTAAATATTGCATTACACAACCGACATTCATATCAATCAAATATTATGGAATTTTCGTAATTTATTCGAAATAAACTTTTTTTAAAACAAATTACATAAATTTTAATTTGCATAATTAAAAAAATTTTTTTTAAATGATAACATTAAATAGTTATATTTTTATGTATTCTGCATATTGAAATTATATTAAAAATAAAAAATTATCACTTGTATATCTAAAATATCGACTACTTACCGAGGGATTCCGTTATGCAAGCGATATTGCAATATGATACTATCGTTCTTTCGCCGTCTCTATCTAATACAAACTTAAAATGCTTATAACTTGTTAATTAAGTTTTATTGGACACATATGTATATAATTTAAATTTTTAATGTAAATAATTTTTTATCGTTTTGATCTGGAATCCATCTTCCAAAGATGTCCCACATGTTTATTAACACGCTGTATATAGATTGTTACAATAGCTTCATTATTACAAAAATCTTTCCTCGATATTGATTAGATAACACTTACATTTAAATAATATGAATATTATGTATGAAATCGGTCGATTAAATTTTAATGCAGATAATCTCTCTTTATTGTATTTCTCGCTTTATTGTATTTAGTAAATTCGATTTTTATTATATAACTATATAACGACGTATTGTTTTGCATTGCATCGTTTTTTCAATATTTTAATAGCGTATTCTTTTCTGAAATTTATATTTATATTTATATAAAAAAAATTTTTTCAATA
>NW_006263507.1:720733-744448 GCF_000469605.1 Apis dorsata | reverse complement strand
AAAAAAAAAGACAGTTGAGAGCTGAGAGTTTATTATTAAAAATGGATCACTACACGAAAGAACAACGCGTTTTCATTGTTGAACAATATTTTAAAAATAATAAAGATTTGGCAGTTACAATTCGCGTTTATCGAATAAAATCATCATTCATTCAGCGATGAGGCTCATTTTCATTTTGATGAATTGATTAATCGAGAAAATTGTCGCATTTAGGGTTCAAAAAATTCACGAATAATTGTTGAAAAACAAATGCATCCACAACGTATCACTGTTTGATGCGAATTTTGAATCGAAAGCATCATCGGACTATTCCTTTTCGAAAATGTAGTTAATCAAGTAATAACAGTTAATGATGCCTGTTATTGCCCGATATGATAATCCAGTTTTTTTGAGTCTAAATTGCAAGATATGAATATAGACGACATGTGGTTTTAATAAGATACATTCTATGCAGCCCGAGAAACAATTCAATTACTACACGAGTCATT
Source organism: Apis dorsata (assembly GCF_000469605.1). Lineage (NCBI taxonomy): Eukaryota > Metazoa > Arthropoda > Insecta > Hymenoptera > Apidae > Apis > Apis dorsata. The sequence goes on along the minus strand of NW_006263507.1, from coordinate 743,960 downwards.
TCGTGATCGTATAATTTTTTTGATGATCAGAATTGGCCGTCTAGATTTAATGTCAATGGACTTTTTTCTTTGGGGTTTTTTGAAGTCTAAGGTTTATCTCGACAAACTCACAATCATCCATGCCTTGAAGAAAGAAATTGAGCTATTAACGAAATTTAGCCATATTTATGCATATAAAACGATCATGGAAAATTTTAACAAAAAAGTGCGTATGTATCAGCAAAGCCATGGAGGCCATTTACTCAATATATTATATTATATTTTATGAATCAATATATCAAATATATCAATAAATCAAAAATATTATATTATATTTTATGAATCAATAAAAAAATTTACAATTTTTAATTATAAACCTATGTTTTCTATTAAAATTATTTCTTGCATGAATTTTGGGATACTTTTTATACACATACACATATACACATATACACAAGGATTTATCATAAGTTCGATATCGAGATATATATACATTACATGTATACATATATACATATATATATATATATGAATAAAATGAAAGTTTAAAATTGAGTTTTAATAGATCGCACATAATATAATTACTCTACAACGCCTCACTAAATTTTCTACGATGTCTCAACATCGAAAGTAATTAAAGTAATTAAAGTAATAATCAATCCTTAAAGTGGCATAGTCATTAATTAATGAGATCCCAATGAATCTACAGATATCTGTATTGGGACTCATGCAATGATCGGTTACAAGGAGTGGCCATCTAATAGTATTATATTATTTTGAATCTTTAGATCCATAAGAGATTTCTAGAAATATCATTGCCATTTGAATATGATCTTGGAGGTATTCAAACATAATGCGATGGATGGTAGTTTCGCATCATTGACTACTCGACTGAATGCCTGACCTAAATGTTCGAACTTGTTCCTTTTATATTAAGCAAGATTACTATTGCAATAGCTAGTCATCAGTAGACTCAGTTCACGTTCTCAGATAAATCCAACGCTTGGCAAATTCTGCTTTGCAATGAAAAACTGACATCGAAGAATCAAAAAGCGATGTTGCTATGAAGTCTTAGCCAAAAGCCAGTTCTTATGGTAATTTTTTTGACATCTTTGGCTGAAAAATGTTCAAGTCAAAAGGATCGATAAGTTATTTTTTCGCAGTTTTTATAGATATTAAATATCAAGATCAAGCCAACTTTTGCTTTTTTGCTCTATGCGAGATTTTTGTATTCTCTGAGCTGAGTCTTATATATTTGCATTATATTTTGACAGAGGTACCATCCCACTTAAATTTCCCGTTTGGCTCTAGAATATCGAAATATGTGCTCCATCCAATCGAGTAAGTAAAGAAATGAAAGCGATATTTCACTAGTGATGTTACTATATCTCATTTATATTACAGCTTTTATGTCTTATAATGCCAAACTAGAGTCAAATTTAACAAGGATCTTCTTTCCTCGTTAATTTTTCCAAGCCTATTTCCTTGGCAGTAGTTTCACTAGAAAATAAATAGACAGAGAGAATCTTATTAATTCACTTATGCATGTCACTTATTAGATGATGAAACGTTTGACTATTTAATGCTTATTAACATATTTATACTTATTTAATAGCCAGATGATAACTGTAACAGGATGAAGGTGAGATAATCTTTTGATCTTTGCATATGTACCTTAAACAATAAAAAAAACAAATAAGAAAAAAAAATATATATAATATATATGAAATATGTATATATATATTAGGTTGGAAAGAAAATTTTTACGGTTTTTGTTATTTTGATTTTAAATGCTTTATTTTCGATTAAATTAGTGCATTGACTTTGTATATAATTTTAAAATGTATTTTTCTGTGAAAATATTAATTTTATTTTCAAATTAATTTTTTTGATTTTTCAGGATGTTGAAAACATAATGGATAAGAAGCAAATTCGAACAATTTTTCTATTCAGTTCAAACTAAATCGGAAAACTGTCAAAACAGCTCGCGGTATCAATAAGGCATTTTGTCCTGGAACCACTAACAAGCATATTGCACAATGATAGTTTAAAAAATTTCAAACGAAAGCCTTGAAAACAATGAGCGCAGAGATCAGCCATCAGATGTTGACAATAATGACCTGAAGGCCCTAGTTGAACCAATTCTACAACTTCGGGAGCTTGCTTCTGAATTGGGTGTAATGCATACAACGGAAAATTGAAAAAGAAAAAAAAGCTTAATAAATTGGGTGCTTGATTGGGTGCCGCACGAATTAAACGAACATCAAAAAAATCGTGTGTTAAAATGTCGTTTGTCCTTCTCTTGCGCAATAAAAGTGGTCCATTTCTTGAACGAATTGTAACGTGCGATGAAAAATGAATTCTTTATAAGAATCTATAACTAAAACTTATTTCCGGAATAACTAAAACTTATTTCTCGTTGACAAAAGTGCATTGATTTTGATTAATAAAGTTTTGTTTGAATTGAGATATGTGCATTTGAATTTAATAGTTAAAAACCGCAAGAACTTTCTTTTCAATCTAATATATGTATATAAAATATATGTATATAAAATAATGTATATATATATATAATATGAAATAAATTAAATGCTCAATAAGAAATTATTTAAAAAATAATTCGAATAATAGGTGTAAAAAATAGCACTATCCGCTGGATAATATTCTAGCAATAAAATAATTAATAAATAATAAAATAAAAAAAAAATAATTTAGTAAATGAATAAATTATATATAAATATATAATCAAATGTTAAAAGAAAATATTGTAGATCTATCTGAATAAAATTCATATAAAATATTAAATACTAAAAAAAAAAAAAAAATTCGGTCATAAAACATAAATATCAAAATTTAAAATCATAATTTTAAAATCATCTATTATCAGTAATTAAAATCAATATAAATAAAACAAATAATATTATAATAATATTATAAATAAATAATATTAATCAATATATATATATATATAATATAAATGAATAAATAAATATTTACAATGACTATTGTCAAAGTTGTCAAAAAATCACACGGTGATTCGCGAAGCTTGTGAACATGTTTGGGAACATCATAATCGATAAACTAATAATATTAAGATGTCTCATAAGTTTCTTTTGCACCAGGCTAGGAATGACTTTAACTGGTTATTTTTATATGAATTTTATATGCAGCCTTATCTATTAGCCATTTCAGTTATTTCAGAAAATTTCAGAACTCTTTTATATTTCATTGGTGACACAGTTTTTTTTTAAATTTTTTTTATATTGTTCAATATACTAAAAGAAGCAATTGTGGTATGTTATGCTTTATTGCTTTAAAAAAGATAATAGTGCAAATAATACTGCATGAGATTTATATTGTTTACGGGAATGGTGCTACAACTATTACGACCATTCATAATTGATTTAAAAGATATAGAGCTGGCAATTTTGACTTAAAAGATGAAGGATGCAGCGGTTACCTAACAACGACAAATATGGATTTTATTGTTTTAAGGCTGTGCTCGCTGAAAATCCGCGATACAGTGTGCAAGAGATAATGAATGTCATTAACATTTCTAGGAAAACGATAGATCATCAACCTGACCAAAATGGAATATGTGAATCGATGTTAAGTTTGGATTCTATTGACGGAGACCGATTTTATCAACCGCGTCTTTATGTGCGATTTCCATTTCCAGCGACATGAAAGAGATCCTTTTTTAAAGATGCTTATCACTGGAGATTAGACTTGGATTTTGAATTAAAATTTGAATCGAAAACGCACTTGATTTAAGGACAATAGATCTTCAACTGTCGTAAAGCCTAGACTTCACCCAAAGAAAATTCTTTTATCCATTTGATGGAATTGAAAAGATATAGTCTATAGAGTTTCTTTTTCAAAGTGAAATCATCAATTTTGGAAAATATTGCAATCAGCTTGATAAATTGAAAGTCGCCATATTAGAAAAACGACTAGAATTAGCAAATTGACGAAATCATTATAACAATGTAAAACCGCATGTTGCATTGACTGTAAGAGAAAAATTATTACAGTTTGATTGAAAATGTGTTCTATCATATTTTTTGTACTCCTCAGATCTTGCTCTATCCGATTAAGTATACATTACTTGTTCCTGTTATTAAAAATTTTTTTTCGTGATAAATAAAGCGAAATAAAAACGCATCTCGAGGAATATTTTGCAAATAACCCCAATAATTTTGGAAAAAGGAAATAATAAAGCTTCCTGAGAGATGGAAGAAGATGATAGGGCAGAAGGTTGATATGTAATGTAATAAATTAATCTTAAACAATAAATATCGTATATTCATTTCGTATCAAAAAAAAAGAAAGAAACTTATAAGACACTCTATAATAAATATATTTTGATCTAGGCTTAGAGACATTGTCAAAAAAATTTTATGATTTTTAATGTTAAGTCATTGCAGGGCATCGATCGTTGATTTTGGCATTGTTTTCCGACCATCTATGATTATAGGTATTTCGTCTAATGTTCTCAATTTATCCTTTTGAAGTAAGATGAGCAATGACAGATATTTAATAACTTTTTTCTACTATTTCCAAAAGCTTCCATCCTTATGACGGATTATGATATGGATCACGAAAATCTTGCTCCTTTATGGTTGATTCGAGAACTACTTGGCTCTTAATCATTACTATTTATTTTATTTGCTGTAGCCAAATCGATTAAATCATCATAGTGGCGAATGTTTGTTGTATGTGCACTGAGGATGTGCGCGAGTATTTCGTTATGTATTCAGGACTTCCTACATCTGTTTGGGGGATGACTCTATTTTTTGTAATTTTGTTTTCTGTGATGTTGGTTCAGAGCGATAAAGCTGTCGGGTATTTTGATGCTTTTAACAGAGTTGGGTTGTAGTAAAACTATACATTTTCTATTTTGTATAAAGTTATGTACTGTTTTCCCTTGGACGGTATACACCTCCAATATTTTAATTTTCACTTTTTTGCATCTGTCTTCTACTTATCGATTTGTGTAATCGGCCAATTAAGTCTGGTCAGGTTTTAAATTTATTTTCTAATCCGACTGCCCGTGTAAAGGCTTGAATGATCGAGGTTATTAAGAAATTATAATTCCTTTAAACTGAAACTGATGCATATAATCTCCAGCTTTAGAAATCCAATTTCATTTGTCCGCATTAAATAAAGTTCATAATGGTAGACGCTAACGAATGAAGAATATTCTCGAAGATTACCGTTCAAGTTGTCTCAACATTTTCACTGATGTCACTTCTGTAATTAAAAATAATACGGATAAGTGGAGAAATTCACTTTTTGGGGTTTTAATACTAGTTTTTTTTTCTTTTTATGGCGTAAACCTATTAAATAACTTATTAAATATTTAACCTATCCCAGAAAGTGAATGCAACTCTCAAATATCTTATTCGTATTTCCGCAAACGAGATATGCTACTTACTATTAAAATACATATTAAATACAATATATTAAAATACAAACTAAAATCTTTCACATAAGAAAGAATTTCTCATCGGTACATCAAAAGGAAAGATATTTAGATGTCGATATATTTGGATAAGCTAATATACATATTTAGGATAAGGTAATTCTCTGTTATTTTTAAGACATTCCAGGCCAGGATCTCGTTACATAGTTAGGTCATCGGCGAAAGTCAAATAAAATATACTTTATTCCTCGTTATTAATTTTATATCCAGGCTGTTTCTCCAACGCGAAAAGAAGTGGTTCTATAAATATATTGAAACAGGAAGATAAAGGATCTCCTGCTTCACTCCGTATTGGAGACAAACTGGGACAATTAACATATCGTATTGTATATGAATTTACATATCTTGGTCACTGACTGTACTGCTTGTGAATACTCTCTTCGTAGAGTAATGTATCAAATGTTTTTCTAATATTCAGTTGCATTACGACCAAGTCTTCTTGCACTTTGCTTTGTGAGATTTCAGTCAGTGCATTCATTCAGAATGTGCATATTATTATAACATTCTTGACAAGGGATATTATGCAACTATGCCTTAAGTTTTGTGTTGATTATATATAAATCCAATATAATCGATATAAAAGAGAATTGATTATGAGAGGAGGATAATTCTCGCATTTATTATTATACTTTTTTTTTTTTTTAAAGAAATAACACAATACCATTCCAAAAAATAGGCTATAATTTAGTAATTATTAAAAGATTATACAACTTCCTGAAAATATTTACTATTTTGTAGGATTATAGTTGACATTTTTCGATTTTGTCAAGGCCAGGAATAGTGTTCATTTTGGTTTTGAATGATCCGATTTCTCACGTTAGTGTGAGAAGAGTGTGAGAAGATCATTGAGAAAAAAATATTTCTCCAAATCATTTAAGTCAGACAGATAACTGTCTTCATATTCCATAATTCCCATATATTTGTCTTATGTTGATTTAAAGACAAAATTTCTTTTATACCCATTGCAAACATATTTGACAAGACGGTCTCGATTTTTCTCTAAAAATCCTGGGTCTTATATAAAAGAAATAAATTGCTGATAAATTCTCTTTCGCGATCCTCTTCTCTTGATCCTTTTCCGTCGGTAGATACAGCACCAGTTAGTAATACATGATCAATTTTTTCCAATACGATGCTACTGGTATCTATCCAGATGATGCAAAAGGGAGCATATTAGAAGATTCGGATATCGAGAGGCAAATGCTTGTTACATTAACATAAAGAGATATTTTATCAAGTTTTTGAATTATGGAAATTATGCCGTTTAATTATATAATCATAGAAGAAGTTTTTTTGTATTCTTCTTTAATAATTAATCATCCTTTTATTAAAAAAATTCCTTTTAATAGAAAATTCAAATATTATAATTTCGAGTAAGAATTTATAATAAATCAATCATTTGAGTAACTCCTTCTATTAATTTAAAAAGTCTTAATATCATAATTTCAAAAAGGAATATTATAAAATTGGCGAAAGAAGAGACAAGAAAAAACTCTTGTCAATAATTCTTACTGACTTATCGATGAAAGAAAGGCTGAAAAATCAAGCAAGAGAAAAATAATAAAAAAATGTATAAAAAGATAACATATAAAAAACATATAAAAACGTATAAATCTTTAATGAAAAACGATAGTGATAGAAAAATCAAAACTATAAATAACAGTAAGAACATATTACTAAAAAATCAAGTAAAAAATTATCAATAAACATGTATATATAAAATATAAATCAGTATATATAAAATAAATCAGAATCAGAAAATAAAAATGTATATTTAATTTGTTTCAAAATCTAAACAAGATGAATAATGAATTTATTTTAAATATATATATAATATATCCAAGATAAATTCATTATATATAATGAATAAGATCACATAAAATGTAACAAACTTATTAATGGAATACTCAAGTTAACAATTGCGACATCTATATAATTAACGAAAGACTGATATAGTATTGGTACTTGAAATTATAAAATTTTGTTTGTTTTTCGAATTTTTTATTTCCTTCTTGTTTTTTCCCAATTTCAGTATAAATTTAAAATTTGTAATAAATATATGTATATATACATGAATATCCTTTTGTATTGTAACACGAATAATCAATTATCAATCTATATCTTTTTAACATAATTATTTGAATTGTAATTATTTAGTTCATTCAAATTCTTAATTACATATGTATTAATTATTATTTATTCGGATTTTTTTCTTTACTTTATGTTATATATTATTCTTTAAATAAAAATAGATACGTATTTTATATTTATTTTATTTATATTTATGATATAAATTAGCATAATATATTATACAAATAATAAAATTAGTTATTAAGAATAATAACAAAATATTTTATATAATTTTCATAGTAATCAGCGTATCAATTGTCATGATTTTAAGACACTTAAGGCAGTTTAAAAAGATAAATAATTGAAATAAAAAATTATCAGCATTATGTTTAATAAATTATAAAACTAAAAATTTAAATCATTTTTCTTTTTTTTTATAAAAAATCGTCTTCATTTTTTTAAATGATATTGTGTAACTTTTTTTATATAAATAACATATATTATTGTAAATAATATAAAAAAGAAATCAATGATATGCAATATTGATATATTTATTCAACCATTAATGTTATGTTTCCTTCAGTTTTGTTTTATTATTGGATGTAATTAGATTTAATATCATTATTATATTATTAAATATTCCATAATCTTCTGAGTCAATCAGAAACAAAAAGATATTATTTTTGTACAATTCTTCCATTTTGTGTATTTATAATATTTTATTATATGTAAACATAAAAAATCAATTTTATGGTATTTAATTTATGAATTTTATGAAAAGAAATATAAATGCGAGTAAAGTAAGTTACAAAATGAGATTGTAATATAACTTAGTGATAATATAAAATGATTATAAAATTAATTACTTTTCAAATTCAAAAAAAGTTAATATAATATTGATATATGATGATTAAATAAAACACATGGCTTTATATAGAATATTATTCGAAAAAATTTTATTTTTGTAAATATATTTTATAACATTGAACAGATATTGAATAAAAATTACGAAAAATGAATTTATTATAAAAATAATAATTATTAATAATACTTATTTCTTTATCAAATTAACTTATATATGTTGACAAAACATCACAATTTATGTTGTCTATAAAAATATGAAAGAAATTGAATTCCATATTTTGAATCTATTTATTCTAATAATGTAATTGTTTAAAAAAAATAAAATAAGAAAATAAACAACAAACTTGAAGTAAAACTATATTATTTTCACCATTTTAATAAAATTATCAGCTCTAAAAACGGCAAATGAAAATTTGTGAATAAACTGAAAATATTCCAGATTTCCATATCTGAAAATAAAACAGACGTTAAATCATGAATTTAAAAGAATGAAGCTTTTCTGATGAAAAGAATGAGATCAATTGAGACTGTTCTATGGCTGTAGATGTGAGTAAGATTGCGTATAATATATGCCGAGAAAAATAAAATAATCAATGTAAGTTTTTTGAAATTAATTTATAAATGTTATAATAAATAATGAATCTGAAAAGATCGATTGCAGATTATATTTTTAAAAATAGTTTCACAGTGATTTAAAGATATGAATATGGAACAGAAAAATCCTATTGTTATCGCGTTTAAAAATTTTATCGAGTTTAAAATATTGGCATTGAAAGTCTGGTATTATGAGCAGAATATTATTGAATGATTTACAGATCAATAAATGAATAAATCTTATTAAAGAAACATTGCAAGTTTTTCTATATATAGATAGAAAAAATATTGAAAGACTAAAATTCGCCGTGATTCTCGTATTTTCCGTGACTTTTGTAGTTCTAACTAACATGAAAACTAACATATATCATTTCTGTAGAAAATCGGAAATTATGTAGTGAAAAAAGAAAAATGGAAAAAGACATTTCCTGGCTCGCAAAAATGAAGATAAAAGAAAATAATATTAAATATTGATTTTAAAACCTGATATCTCTAACACAAAAGATATTTCCTCAACACGAATAAAAGATGAAGATATATAGTTTGCCGATTTGATGCTATAAAATACATATTTTTCAAAAGAAATGATTTAAAAATATGAAAATGTATGTGGAAAATGCATGATTGCATTTCGTGTGGACGATATAATACGCTGTTCAAAGATAAAAACAATATCGATGTTGAAGTGTTAAATATTAATGGAATGTATACAATGCCATTGTGATAAACGAATACAATTGATGAAATATTATATATTGCAATTAAAGAAAAATTTATTATCAATCCTTTCTGAAAAACCAATGAAAATTATCTTTAAAAATGATAATGTGTATTTCTACAAGAATAATAGATTAAGTATCAAAAAAAAAAAAAAATTGTTAATAAACTATATAAATTAAATTTCATATCGATTTGAAACAAAAGTGAATATGTTGAATATAATATTAGAACAATGATATGAAAGATTAGGATATGTTGATATTGTAATAAATTTGGATATATAAAATAAATGATTGATGACATCATAAAAAGATAGTATCTTATATGAAAGATGTATAAGTATCATAATATAAGTATCATAATCAAATATTCTTTTCGAAAGGAAAATCTATTAAATATGTAAAAGAAATATTCATGTTGATTTAAATGATAAAATGAGCTTATTATTTATTGGATGATCATATTATTTATTATTATTGAAGAACGATTATTAGAACGTTTATTTCTTAAAAGAGAAAAGAAATTTTTAATTATTTGAAGCAATTTTATACTGCAGTAATATTATGCTATATGTACGATGGATATAGCATAAAAAAGTTGAGAATTGATTTTGAATTAAAGAATTTTAATATAACGAATAAAAAATTATTTACTTCAATAATTATTCAATATTCATTTACTTCAATATTTATTTATTTCAATAATGAAGAATTTGTAAACTTATATTCGGAATCGAAAAAAGTAATAAAAAGTAAATAAAGATAAATAATATCTTATTATTGTGATAATCAAGTTGTAATTATTTTAAAGGACTTAATCAAAGATCTAAATATAGATATCATTTTATAAAAAATATATAGAATAGGAGAAATAGACAAAAAACTGATAAATAATTAATTTGTTTAGCATTATTGAAACAAAAATTTCAGAATTTGTTATTTCAGAATTGTATTAAAGAAATGTAGACATGATTTTTTTGACATGAATGTACGAAAGCATTCATCAAATTGAATCTATACAACATACAAAAATGCGATTCGTATTTTATTTATTGTCTGTGTAGATTCAATATCACTAGACACAACCACAATTTTGCTTCTGTTTTCTTTTTTCTTATTTTTTGAATCGTCTTACATATATAAATGGCGATTTACATCTATATAAATTTATTCTTATTTCTTTTTCTTATTAAATCTCTCATTACGATCGCTGAATATATACGGCATTCATAGTGATAGTGTGTACAAGCGCCATCTATAGTCGCTCTAATTAATTCTGCCATATTTGCAGAGTATTTTTTTACTTTATTGACATATAAATTTAATCACATATTAAAAAAACTTTCGATATGCATAATGCTTTTTAATCATCCAAAAATTATTCTTTCTATTCGACAATAGAATATTTATACGATAAGAAATTATTATAATAAAAATTCTTTCTTAATCTAATGTAAAAATTCGGAAAAGATCGACTATAGATTATATACTATAACTATTAATCTTTTAAAAATTTAAGGATAAATTTTCCTTTGAAAAATTAATTAAAAAAAAAGTTTTATGAATATTTTGTCAAAATATTAAAAAAAAAATGACTCTATTTCAAAATGAATTAATAGATTCAAATAATGATTCGAATAACGAAAATGAAAATAATTTTAGATTATCAGTGTAAAAAAAGATGAGCAAATATAAACATTTCAAAGTCAAAAATAAAATTAATTGAAGAAGCCAATGACCTATTGTTATGTGACATGGACGTCATTTTAAAAAAAATTCATTTTAAAAATTTTAAAAATAAAATCATGAATTTATATCAAAACAATAATATAGATTTAAATCCATATTAAGAAAAAAAATTGTATTAAGCAAATTATATATTTTTTTTTTATTATTACTAATAATATGCAATAAGAAATTATTATGGGATATATATACTGAATATATATATATCCAGGACTATACTGGAGTAAATAAACTTTTACGGAGTGAAATTTTGACAAAATCATGATTAAAGATTATTACTTTATTATGGATGAGCATATTCATTATACGTTTCATTCATAAACTTAGACATACTAGTAATCATTTAACATTTAGAAAAATGTATATAGAAAAGTATATCAAGGCGGCATTGCTAAAGCATAAGACATAAACCGTTATATATATACTATATACACGATATACATATTATTTGGCGTAGGTCTTTTTTTAATGGCGATGATGGAACAGATTATCGTAGTAAAAAAATTAAATATATTTTTTCTTATTATGTATATTTATAATTAAATCATTTCATAATTTTTCTTAAACAAATTTAATATTATTTAAAATATATAAATTGTTTGTATATATTTGAAATACATATATACACATGTACATAAAATGACACGTACAAAAATAGATATACATGAAATATATATATAGAATACATTTCAAATAAAATCCTCATAACTCTCTTCGATTCGAGTAAACATATCCATAGTAAACGTATTATTTTCATATTATTTTTAAAAAAATATTTATTCATTTCAAATAAAATATCGATTCAACATTTAAAGAACAATTGCAGTTTATTATATTAGTGATCGCATATAAACAAAATTCTATGGATGAGTTTAAATTTAATAATAATATTAATCTTCATTTTTGGGTGATGAATAATCTATATTGGAATCACAATAAATGTAATATTTCAGATACAAATAAATTTAGTGTGGATTATTAGGTATATATAGATATTTAGTCCGACCATATCTGTTTGAAGGAAATTTAAATTCAAATCGATTTCCTATTGAACAAGTTTCACATAACGTATAAAGAAAATATATTTCCAAAATGATTAACTTATATATAATGCATGATAACATAAATTATTTGTTAATGTACGATGATTGTTGAATTAGTATATATATAATTATATATTGATATATATACATTTGTATGTATATTGGTATGGTATATGTATTTGTAAATTCATAATTCATAATTTTCTGTATCTTCATAATCTGAATTTATCCTTTGTGGATAAATGCTATATTAATATCAAAACTACAATTAAGTAATAATATGCAATTATTATATACAACGTTCAATTTCCAATAATGATAAATAAAATTCAATTTTCAGGAAATAATATTAAACGTTGAATAGTATAATATATAATACTAAATATAATACTAAATATTTTTCTTTATTCCTAATATCTAAATTTTTAATTTATAATTTATGATTTTCTTTTATGTAAAATATTGATTCTTAATTTATCAAAAATAAGAATCGACAAAAAATTAGTAGTAAAAATTAGTAGTAATAGTATAATTATGATGTGATTGAAACGCCACGAATAGTCATATGTAAAATTAAAATAAAAAGAAACATTCTTTCTTGCTGAAATTGAATATCGTTCTGTTCATTTCATGCGTTATGTGCTTCTTTAATTTCCATGATTCGATGTAACATTTTCAGTTTATAATAAATAATATCAAAACATTAAGAGCTCAAAATATGGTTTGTTGATAATAAGTCATAATATAATAAAATTTTGAATATTAAAGAAAAACTGTTCCATATCGAGGTTGAAATAATAGCATATTTTGTTAATATGTTTAGAAATGATTCATTTTGTCATCCATTAATAAATAAAGATTACAATATCATATTATATAAATTTGTAAATATGAAGCGTGAAAAAAATTAACGAATTCAAAAAAAAAAAAACAACATTCTAGAATTAAAAGAATTATAGTTATCAAGCAAAATATCAATAGTAATAAAAAGAAGTCATAAAATAATATACGATTTCTTAAAAAATGTTGAAGATTATGGAAGAAAAAAAAAGAAAAAAGGAAAATATCATTATCTTTATCCAATTATGATAATGAGCAATTTTGCGTATAGTTTCTTCTCCACTATTAACAACAAAGCAAATAATATAAAAATACAATATTAGTGCCAGTATTTCAAGTACTTGTCGAGTTTTATAATCATGCAAAAATATTAAGAAACTAAAAGTAAAAAAGAAATCTGCGTTAACGACGAAACACAAAACAGAACATTTTACAAAAGAAAGAGTGCATTGAAATGGAAGTAGAATATTTTCAGTAAAAAAAAAATTTAACTTCGATGGTCCTGAAGGATTTCAATATTATTTTCATGACATACGAAAAGAGATAGTGCAATGACAAAAGGAGGCAGCAGCATGATTTGAACGGCACTAGTTTGATAAGATAAATATTAAATTAATGGAATATAAATATTAATGGAAGAATGAATATTGTTTAACACAAAAATTTAATCGAAGAACAAATAAATAATTACGCAAAATGCACTTTGGATTTGATTACAAAAGATAATGTAATTACATTAAGATGATTTATATTAAGATATATTATCTAAATATATTTTAATACATTACCGATCATAGTTTATTAATTGACTTATTGTTCCCGATGTTTACCGACCGATAGCTTATTAATCGGCTTATTGTTCCCAATGTTTATCGACCGATAGTCTATTATTGGTTGCCACAGCAATAATTTGAGACATAACTGTTAGATTATATTCTCATATAGTTTTCATATTTTTATATAATTTTTTAAATCTTATTTTTCGCGATGAATAAAAAAAAATAATAGTGGAAAATTTTATTTAGATGATCTGTCAGGCTGTTCTGAAAATTTTTTAATAATAGTGATGAATGAAAGAGATGTAATTATTCGATGCTGTATATTGGCAATATAATGATTCAAAAGATGATGATCCAAATAACATCATTGAAATCAATGATGAATTAATTATTTGGGAATCTTTCGAAGAAAAATCCGGCATAAAAATTATGCCGAATTCCCCAGAATTCGAATGATGTAAATTTATTCATTGGAAAGTATTATTTTTTTTTTTTTTTGAATATTTGATAAGGAAATCGAATAAAGAATCGAATATCATTATCAAATATATAAATATAAAATTGTATCAAAAACGAGGAAATGGACAGATATCACGATATCAGAAATAAGAAATAAGAAATTTTTAGATCTAATAGTTCTACTGGAACTATTAGATCTAAAAATTTAAGTAAAAAAGAAATTATAATATAAGTAAAAAAGAATATTCTTTACGACTATTGATCAACTAGTCCAAGTATAAGAAACTCTATTTTTCTTATGAATAATGGACAGAAATTATTATAAATTATACAAATAATACATTTTTGTAACAATGAGGACATTCTTCTAATTCAATGGGCTTGTTAAGTTATTGATTATTTTAAAAAAAAGTTTGATGAAATATAAGTATAATATATAATATATGAAATATATAATATAATATAATATCAACAATTGTCTTTGGATGATAATTTTTTGAAAAAATAGACTTTCGATTAAAAAATATAATCCTACAAAAATGACAAAATATGGAATACTTGTAAAAATGCTGTGAAGTTCTTATAGAATATGTATTCAATTTTCACATGTATGCTAGTGAAGAAAAAAATTAGAAGACACTGTTTTAATGTAAGACCACGTGGCCATATTTATCAGAATAACTATTATAATAATGTTAATATAACTAAAATTCTTCTGAAAAACAAAATGCGTATGTGAAACAATTCAAAAAAAATAAATGTTTTTTCAATCATTTCTAATAATAAAAATTTCAAGAGATCAATATATTTCGTAGAAACCATTATATTTTGAAGTAAAATAGAAATATGGAATAATGGCAAAAGAAACATAAATATATCAATAATATATTCACAATTATTAGAATCTAGAAACAGAAATAAAAGATCAGATTGCTCGATATAAAAGTCTGATTTAACAGTAAATTATAATAAATATGAATAAATTACAATAACATAAAAGACATAAATTGTGCGGATCGATATCTATCCTATTATTCAATTTTTAAAAAATCAAAGAAATGACAACGAGTAATATTTTTTATCAACTGTGCACTTTCAATTCGTTTAAAACATATACAATGCTAAATGAAAAAAAGATTATGTATAATAATTTCTTGCATATGGTAAAATGGCAATTTCATGAATAGAAGATTGTGAAAATGATAAAGATTTATCTACTATAATAAACAGGAAGATTATCAAATTTTGGAAAAAATAAACTTATAAATATAGTGACTAATGATAATGGAAATAAAAAATCTCAAAAACAATGTACAATTTGCGCAATTAAAAAAAAGTAGAACATGTTTTGTCTGTAAATTTTTTTGCAATATTCCATTATATAAAAATGACTGTTTTGAGCGATATCATGTTTTAAAAAATTATTTGTAGAAATTATTTGTAGAAAATCATTATGGATTATGAAATCTTATATAAATATTAATCTAATAGATAAAAAAATTTATAAAAAAAAAATATTATTTAATATTAATGTTATAAATGTTATATTGTTAGATTTAATTAATCTATAATAATGGACAGCGAACAATATAATAGTATTTTCACAAAATTTGGTTTAACATTTCTATAGATATAAAAAAGATGTAAGATAAATATAAGAAAAGCCCATATATTCCTGTATAAGCCAAAACAGAACCAATATCAAGGAAATATTTACGACTGATCAATATGATTGAAAAATGTATAAGAAAAAAGTATAAATAAGTGTTTAACCATTACTAGTTGATAAAGTGATACCAAAGAAAAAAACCTATAGCTAAATCTATATGAAATATCGAGATAATAAAAATATGCACACTCTCATTTGAATAAAATTTATATTCAATCATTACTAGTCGATAAAATGATAAAGAAAAAAATCTATAGCTAAATCTATATGAAATATCGAATATCAAAATAATAAAAATATGCACACCTTCATTTGAGTAAAATTTATACATTTTTTAGATGATAATGGACTGAGCGCGTGCTACATATAAATAATATGGCTTATAAAAAATATACACTACCTAATTATAAAAATATACACTACCTATAAAAATAATCACAAACAGTTAAGTATCTAAACTTGAAGCATTAGGAGAAGCATTATCTTTTATTTCTTGATTCTCCTTGCGAAAGATTGCGATTACTTCCTTCTGCACGATTATTGTGTAAACTTCTCTTTGATATGACACAGATAGGATCCAAAGCATCCGTGTATCGTAATATTCCTTTGCTATTTCTCTAACACTGGAAGGATTGTTTCTGGAAGCGCTAATTAACATTACAAAATGGAATTTATTTCGGATTCAGATATCTCGTACTTTCGATCGCATTTAGTAACAGATTTTTGTTACCTTTTGATGGAGATTTCGTGCATAAGATTCTCGTAAGTGTATCCCTTTATCAATAGATGTAAAAACAATAAAGCTATTAATAGCATTGCCATAGGAGACTGTGCGATCTAATGTATCTTATCTCTGATAGTGAGTTAATGTTAAATTTATCACGACGATAATCGCTGATGATCACTTATTCACATTGGTACTTCGTAAAATTATATTCCGCATATAGTGATAATCCTACATAAAATTAACGAACTTTTTTTTTCTAATTTTTCTAAATTGAGCAGTAGATTGTCAAACAAGATCGTCTTTTCAAGTGAGGCATGAGACAAGTGAATTTCGAAACGTCGAAAATTCAGAAAGAGATACTTCATGATATTTTCTAACTAGATATATTTCCAGTTGAGTAGATATACAAATCGAGGCCTTTTCAAATAAAACCATAATTCAATTTTGTGATATATCACTTCTAATTAATGGATGATGGAAACTATGTCATATCTATAAGATTTGATTCTTTCTTACAGCCGACTATCACCAATGTATCTTTGCGAACATGTCAGATTGATGTCGGTAGACAGAAGAGTTTATAGTGTTGTATGCCATAATACATGCCATATGTATGCCATATACATTAATAAAATTTTATAAATTAGTTCTAAAATATATATCTTACATATGAAGGATTACTTGATGGTAATATTTTTTTCATATCTTTGCTCAGCTAGGGAACTAAATATGTTTATGACATTCATATCACTAAAGTAATCCCATTTTGGAAAATGATCAACTTCGTGAGGGAGAAGCGATCATTTGTTCGAAAAATTTCTCTTTTCAACAAATAAATGAATCGGTAAGATGATCGCCTTTTCTTCTTCATCAGAAGGATCATTGCTTTTCTTCCATGGACCGATCTGAGTCTTAGGCATACATGAAATAATCGACGTAGTAATAATTGACTCGAGAACACATAGAATTAATACCTAAATATGCCTAAAGATGTTGTCGAAGTCTAGAATAATATTACACGTCCAGCTTCTTCTTAGAAACCTCTATGTCGATAGATTGAATATTCGTATCTGTTGGTTTCTAGATGTTTCTATCAAAGAAAAAAATATTTATAATTTGAAGAACATCTGATTGAATGTCTCCATTATAGATAGTGTCTTCCCATAATTATATAAGCTATATGAATGCCTTGCTTGTATAAGTCTATTGTCTTCTTTGAATTGGAGATTCTTCTCTTGCAAATTCTGTTGAAAACGCATTCGATACGCAGTTGTGCTATATAAATACTATTAATATATAGTCCGCATCGATTTAGCTTGCATATTATTTTTCCGTTTCTTTACTTTCTTTCGACTCGTATATATTCCAGTAGCAAGTGGCTGGGCCATAACTCAATGGATCGCTTCGCTGTACATGTTATGACGACAGAGCCATCTTCATTCTCTAATCTTTTGTCGATTTTTTTCCCAGATAGATTCAATGAAGGGTTCAATGGAATTTAAATTAGAATTTTGAAACAAATTCGATAATAAATGTTGTATAACAGCCACTCCTGCGTTATGGTTGAAATTTTGATCTTCCTAAAAATGAAAATTTTTTTTAATAATGGTAATTAGTGAAAATTTGTATTTCCAGATTATTGAGTGGATATGTGAATATTCTCTAATCTCTGTTTCTTGGCGTATTCGAAGTCAATTATTTGGAATAAATAAAAGATCTCTATTTAAATTCTTAATAAATATTACATTACGAATTTTCATAATTCTATTTATTTATGTGTAAAGATTACTTTATCAGCAGCGATCAGGAATGCTGACAGGAAGTGAACTTTTTCAACAACTTAGTCTGCAAAAATAATTGACAAATTTTATTTCCAAATAAGTTTCGAATATTTTGCAAACGAAAATGATTATATTGAAATATCATTAAATAAAAAAAAACTTGTAATATCATTAAATATAAAAAAATTGTATTGTCTAATGTAAAATAAGAGTTGGAAAAGAAAGTTGAAATTTCTATATCAGATTTATGAGAATCACACTATATATAAATTAATTATTTTTAAAAATAATAAGAATTTAAAAAATATATGAGAAAACATACAGTATAATTTATAAAATATGTGAAGACATAGGTTGTTTTCACTTATTCATAGTTATTCATAGTTATAATCAAATTATTAATATTGTTATAAAATTCACAAATGAAAAAGTTATTTTTCATATAAATAAATCAAAAAAATAGAAATTAATCGATAGGATAGAAATAAATTTCATTATATTTCAATATATTCGTCATGATTTCATTTGAAAGATAAAAAACGATTTATGGAAACAAAATACATCATTATCGTTAATTTATACAACTGCAATGTCACGCGATTTTTAGATATTCTACATTTTATAAGATTTTATAAAATTTGATGATTCTATAATGAGAGATGAGAAAAAGAATACAAATTATAATTTCATGAACTGATAGAATTTTTGCAAAAAATTATAAATCTTATGCAACATCCAATCAAGATATAATAGATGTGTTATTGTTAATTTATTGCGAGCAATATTCTTTCAAAGTAGATAATTCTTTGAAGATAATTATAATTACGAATATGAACATTCGTTAATGTAAAATTTATCATTATGCTGCAATTTTGATGTATATTTAAGAAAAATTAAAAATTTTATTAAGAAATTAAAAAAAATCAAACAAATTGAATAATAAAGTAATTGAGCGATTTTTTGAGAAGATTTTTTGCATAATAACAATGGACCATGTATTTTACAGATTTCTGATTGATTTTATTTTTATTATTAAAAAAAAATCTTTTTGATTGACACAATTCAGAAAAATACAAAAGATTTGCCTGAATCTGTAAAGACACAAATATTTATCATACTTGTTATTTAGTTGAAATATAATTTCGGAATATATCCTAAAGTTAAAAAAATGTATTGTGATATTTTCTACTAAGCATATAAAATATAAAATAATGAAATCAAAAAAAGAGATTATTAAATATTAATGATAATTTTAAAAGCAGTAGACATTTTATTCTACTAAAGTAAAAAAGTTATAAATTGTTCATTTTTTAAATTCTTTTTATATATTTACAAAAACTAATAAAAAAATTTATAAAAAATTTTTAGTTTTTTCTAGTGTCACTATATATATATAACTGATCAATTATCCGATGAAGATGATGTATTTGTAAAACAAACAGCAGGACCATCTGTTTAACTAAACATATATCCATCGATGAAATTATTACTGGAAAAAAATATAAGATAAAACTTTAAAACAAGAGAAAATGAATAACTTTGTAGCTAGTTTCGCACGTAAAAACGAAGCGAAACTCAATTTAAATGTGATTTTTTGTGACATACCTCTCTATATGTACATATTTTCTTTGAAGATTATTACACACAAAAAAAAAATGTTAAATTTAGAAATAAACATTAAATAACTTTTTTAAATTTAAAAATAAAAACAACTAAAAAATTATTATTAAATATAGATTTAAATATGAATAATTATTTTATCTACAAATTTAGTTAGTTAAACTTATCATCTACAATTTTTGAATAGAAATTTTATGTTCTATAAAATTTTATTTGTAAAAATGCATGTTTATAATAAAAAAATTCATAAATATTGCGATGCTTAAAGTTAAAATTTCCAGCAAAATAATTGACGCTTTAAATATTAATTTATCCGATTTGCAGAAAATATAATAAATCACAGATGATCTCGAATCTCGAATGATCTCGATTCCGTATTTGTCTCCGATGATTATCATTCATTCTAAACATTCATTCATTCTAAAACAATTTTTTAAAAAAAGTTATTTAATACTTTTTCAATATCTTTCAATATTTTTTTTAAACAAAGATCAATAAATTGTTAAATTTAATAATAAAAATTAACAAAAAAATACTTACAAATATTTTTAATTTGTCAAATTTTTAATAATTGGAATAGCATTTGATTTGATGAATCAAAATTATTTCGAATTCTTTATTAGTATTTGAAATTTTATCATAAGAATTTTTTGATAGTAGAAGCCATATAATTTATATTTTTATGCTTCAAAAATTCCTTTTTTTTGCTTCAAAAATTTCTTTTTTTCGGCTTCTATTACATGTTAATCAAGAAAGATCTAACTTTAAAAATAATATATAAATATCTGTTAATCATGTCTGTTAATATGTCAGATTACATATCTTTGCAAAATTTCCTTGAATAATTTTGTTGATATAATCAAAAATGTTTATTGCGAAGTTAACGTTTATTAGGAATTAGGATATCTATTACAGTAGAACTATACAAAAAAACTTATTTTTATTATGCTTAGTATCATTGGATGCTAATCATATAAATCTATATATAATTTTACAATATTTAATTGTATTTTTCGAATTTTTTTTATATTTATTTTATGATATTCGATATTGTTTCTAATAAGATATATAAGAGATTTCAATCCAATGTTATTATTATCAGATAAATCAGATAATCAATTTAGCAAAAAATTTTCAACAATATTTTCACTATTGATGTTTCCAAAGTTTAAAATATCAAGTTCTGAATTATTTTCGGATTTTGAATTTATAAGTTTTAATAATTTTTTTTTCTTTTAATATTTGTTTTCCTTATAATATATAATAATATATATTTTATACGTATATAATAATATATATAACATTTTTTAATAGATATTTTATAAAATATAAATGGAACATAATTTCAAATATTAATCGAATTCTTGAGTGTAAAATACAGTCGAAAAATATAAGTCGAATTTACTTCTATGATTATTACTTTTGCTTTTATTATTTTTAGACTTATTAAATTATTGAAATTTTTTGATATTGCTTCGTAAATATAATTTTATTAAGAATTAAATGATTTTATTTTCTATTTGTTAGTGATTATTTTAAATTACAAAATTTTTTCTCGATAATGTTAGTTTTGTGAATACTTTATACTTTATAGATATTATATTATATTATTGAATCTATTGTATATAAAATTCGATTTCATTTATTATATCAAATATCTCTTTTCTTTTTTATTTAATTTTAATTGGACCACAATATTGTAATGGTAAAACTATTGAATTTTGATATATAAATGTCTTATCAAATAGAATTTAATTAAAAAATATTTGTTTCTAATGATTATTGAAATTCGTCACAATTCTATTTTGATTTAAATTAATGAGTTGCAATCATTTTCATTTAAAATTATTTAAAAAATATTCCAAGAAAATCATTAAATGTGGTATGATTTAATGAATATTGAAGATTTATTTCGCCATAAATCAATCTATGTTAATTTATATTTTATATGTTGTTTTTTCTGTTTTTAATAATTAATTTTTTCTTTTAACGATATATTGTATGGATATAATTTTTTATTAAAAATTCTAATTTTTAATTAATTATTTCGGAAGACCAAAAAAAAAAAATCATTCAATAAATATAATATAATAGAATTTCTATGATAATTTTTCACTATTTTTCTGTTTTAATGTGGAATAAAAAGTTTTATATTTTCTAGTTCACTTAGGAAAACAAATGATTTCTTTAAATAATGTCGAAGTATTTTTTTTTTCTCAACGATTGCAATTGTTTAAACGGCGAACATTATTTCATCTGTATTTGTGGTATTTCAAAATTCTATTTTCTTCCTGTTTATTTTATCACTTAATTCATTTAATAATATAATTTTAATATTCGAATGATTACTCTAATTTTCAATAATTCGTATCATTTAGCTAATTATTATTCTTCCTGTAAAATTGATTAGTTTTATGTTCAATTTCAATTCATCTTCGTTTAAATTTAGATTTGAAACATAAAAATCTGTATCTAATATTTTGACTTTGTTTCTCCAAATAATTGGTTGTAATTTTCGATATAATTCGATTTTTTCTTAAAGTGTTGAATCTTATTTTTGAAATAAAAAAAATTGATTAACTTTCTTTGAGATATTATATTTATTTTTGATCAATATTTATTGGATCTATATTATAAATTAAAATTAAAATGAATTAACTGGCAAAATTTTTGCATTAAATTTTTCTAATTTTTAGATGGATAAAAAAATTAATAAAAAAAAATTAAATTATTATACATATTTACTTTAAAAATTTTTATAGTACATTTTTATAGTACATTATAATTAAAAATAATTATGCAATAATTCCATAATTGCATAATTATATATTTAAATAATATTATGTATTATT
>NW_006263507.1:711093-720271 GCF_000469605.1 Apis dorsata | reverse complement strand
AAAAAAAATGTTTTAAGAAATAAAAAAAATAAGTTTATAAATTTTATAATATTATATTATAAAATAAATAATGTAATATAATTATAATTATATTATAATGATATATATAACATATATGTATACAATTTTAAATCTTTTTTTTGTTTGCTAAATTCTTTTTGATTTTTTATTATTATATGAACATCTATGCAGTTGATTTTATATAACCATCATGTTATATTGCAATAAAAATTGCTTTAAAAACTGAACATAGACGAAATCAATCAGCATTCATCCTGATATATAATCATTCATGAAATATGATAATAATAAAATATTATTGATACTATAATTATTTTTAAATATTAATAATCACGAAAAAATATATAATAAAAAAAAAGTTCTTTTAGAATATAGAACATATTAGAAAAATTTTCATAATAAAAGAAAATCATCTTCTTTAAAATATAAAAATTATAGAGTATTTCAAGAATATAACATATATCATAATAATTCTTAATATTTGACACAATATAATATTTCAAATATAAATGATTAAAAAAAAACATTGTTAATTATCTCGGATAATAAATATTTTTAAATAAATTTCTTCAAATTGACTTTTAGCCAATTAAATCTAGATTATTGTGATTGTCAAACTTAAATGCCACATCTAAAAGAGATAGCTTTCTAAGGATGGAAATGGAATTTAACAAAAACGTTAACTATCTTTGTTTTTGCTGTTAGTATCTGGTATTATGATAGACAAATCCATTGTTGTTGCATCTACAGTATTTTTGATCCACAAATCCTATCAATGCTATTTAATCTGGAATGCAGAATTTATCAAAATATGCTCTTTGGATTCTTGGAGAAATTATTCCCTGGCAGAATAATGACTCTTAAGTTGGTAAATGATTTGATTATAAAGGATAAAGAATCGAAAAAGATAAAAAAACAAGAAGAAAACTCTTATTAAAGATAATAATCTTTATCTTTTACCATTTAGCATTACTAAGACCGATATTGTTTCGAAAAAATTAATCAACGATTAACGATTTTAACAGACATTTAGATCAAAATTTTTGTTCGAAAGACAAGAAAGATGGAGATAGTCAGAAAGGATTGGTATCGAAGCTATCTAAAAAAGTTCTTCTAAAAGTAAACAAAAGAAAAGAAGAAAAGAATTGACAAAAATTGTTGGTCTACAATAAACGATCAATAAAAAGATTAAATCGCCTTCCTTGTATCCAAATTGTGATTCAAAGAGAGTTCAGCCTAAAGGAAAAGTATTCAAGTTGTATTTTCTGTCAGAAATAAACTTTTCGGAGAGATAATTCACAATGATTTAAACAATGTATAATATGTAGACAAAATTCATTTTCAAATTTATAAAAAATAATTATTTCGATATAATTTATAATAACTATACATGAAAATTAATCTTATACATTAAAATTTTAAATCCTCTTTTTAAACAGATTTTCTTCTCAGATCTTCTTTACAGATTAAGCAAAATATGCGTATATAAATCGAGAATTAATCGATAATTGATCGATCACATTTCAAAAATTCTGTAAATTTATTAAGAAATATTTAAATTTCAATTTTATAACGAATATGACATCTCAAAACATCTATTTTAATATTTTAATCTAAATTATCAATAAGTTTTTTTTTTAATAAATTAAACTTAAATAATTATTTCATGTTAGAAATTCACAAATGTAATGATTGTCATAATTTTTTCTATATCGTTCTACGCAATAAGAATTGTATATATGAAAAGTAGAAACTTTTTATTTTTTTTTACTGCTATATTTGATTTGTAAAATTTTGCAAAATTATTTTGTTATATAATATACTATAATATACTATATACTATAATATATATAATATACTATACTAAAATTAATTTTGTTTACGGCCGCACACGACATGTATGGACACAAACGAACGCTCGTCACCAGCGAATTCTTTAATCTAGTCACTGATATTTATGGATTAATTTTAACCAACTTATATTATAATAATGTATTTATATCATTGTTTATTTATTATATATTATATATTGGAGAAATAAACAATAATAATATTTTTAATTTTAGTTGGTAATTTTTTTATTTCTTTCAATCTTTGAGCGATCGGTATGCAATATGTCCTCTTAGAATGATTTTTTTATTTTATAATTTTCAATTTTGTTTTTATACATTGATATCGAATTTTCGAACATCGGTTATTTTTATTATTGTTTATTTTTATTATTGTATTTATTTATTGTTATTTTCATTGTTTAGGCTTATATCTAGCTCAGATTTATAGGATAATTTATAGAATAAGATTGTAAATAAAGGACATTTCATAACAAATAACTTTTAATAAACATCTTTTTTTAAAATACTATTTCTAATTATCAAGGTCAGTTTATTATGTTTATCAAATTGAAATGCTTTCTAGTTAATTGCCTGCTACAACTTTTTTGTTATATCTGTCACGTAGATTTTTTGCGCGGTTAAAATAAAGGGTGTCCCAAAATTCACGCAAGATTTGAATTTTGCGCTATATGTGTAGTAAAGTGTTGCCAAAGAAAAAAAAAGATAGCGTGACAGCTAACAGTTCAAAATTATTAAAAATGGAGCGCTACACGAAAGAACAACGCCTTTTCATTGTTGAGTAATATTTTAAAAATAATGAAGATTTGACAGTTCGCAATTTTTATACAAAATATGGTCGAAACAATAATTTAATTTCATCAACTGTGAAGAAATTAATTAAAAAAATTAAGGAGAATCAATTAGTAATTTTAAGCATTTTGGTTGTCTTTCAACAAGTCGTTTAACACAAACGAAACAATTCTTAAAAGTTGCTGAGAGTTCAGGAACATTCTTTATATAATCTATAATTTAAAAATAACCAAGAACTTAAAGATAGTCATGTTTTGCATTTTTTTTTTCCTCCAATAAAATAAGTTCGACCATCTCTTTTGTCAATTTACAATACGAATTGTCTAATTCGTGTATCTGTTTTTCTATTTTTCCTACACAAGTCGTTCGAGATAACTCTGATTCATATCAAAAGTAAAAAAAGTAAAAATACTTCAATAACTCTCAAAGGAAAAATATGAGTAATTATTTAGAACCAAATAATCATTATATATAACATCGCAAAACACAGTGAATTTAATTAATCACAAGTTTAATGTAATATGTATATGTAATGTAATATGTATGTATAATATAATATAAATGAATTTACGCAAAAAATTCTGTGTGTTGAAGTATTAAATTTCAAATTAAAAATAAATTCAGATAAATTATTGTACAATTTTTTTCTTATAAAATTATAAATCATAGTTTAAAAATTAATTAAAAATTAATACTTGTTAAGAACTTTTGTGAAGTAGTCGAGTAACCTGGCCTTTATTTTTAACAGTCCAAGTACCGTCAACGGCCTGATAATAATTTATGAGCGGGCATGGTTTTTTTAACATTTTCCAGATCTCTAATTTAAACAAAGATATCACAATAAGCCACTTTACAAGCCACATTTGCACGCTATGAGATGGACCACCGTGGGAGCGAGAGCGAAGATTCTGACCCCCACGATTCTGATGCCACCCCGCGAGGGCCCATCCTTCAAGGCCGCCCTTCAGCGACCATTGGTCCCTCTCTTCTCTGTGTGTATTTTTCCCGAAAAGCAAGAATTAGAGGAAAAACTAAGACTCGTGACAGTCTTGGAGTTGAGTTAATATAGAAATAGAAACTAGAAGAGATAGAATTCGATGACACAATATACGTCAAAATATAATTAGAATCATTACAATTAATCGCAGAGTCAAAGTATCATTATTCGTTCACTTAGAACTCATAATATAAACGAATATACAGGTTGGTATATTCGTTTATATTATGGTAGTAAATGATCCTTCGAACATCAGTAACATTAATTTAGAGATCCAATTTGTGCAATATTCAAAGTCGTTCACCATTTTCGACTTTAACAATACTTTTTCAATTAAAATTTTATGATTCTTTAATTTTTTTTTTTTTAATTTTGATGTGTCTTTAATTTTTTTTAGTTAGTATAAATAGTTAGTATAAATATAGAATTTTTCGGTCTTTAGCAAAGTTTTTAAAATCAGTTCACTTTTGCCAAAATGTTTTGTATAAAATTACATTAATGTATCAGACGAAATTATTAGTAAAATAAGAATTAATATCTTTAGAATAATTAGTCAAATAAAAGATCGATGAAAGAAAAATGAATGAATATTTTTTAAACAGATTTAAAAATTAGATCAAAGAGGAAGATTTTATTTTATTTGTCTACTTGTTACTGATGAAATTTCTTCTATATCAAATTCTGCAGGGAGACCGATTAAAAAGAATTTTTAGAATCATCAGAAGATTTGAAGAATCATCATATAATAAAAATAAGAAATGTAAACGTAGCAAAAATTATAAATGAAAATTCCATTGAAAAAATAAATTTTGCTGCAGAAGTAGCTCTCCGATCAAAAACGTGTTGCTGATCTTATTACTAACACGACATTTATTGCAAAAAATAAATAAATAAAAAAAATAAAAATTCAAAAAAAGAAATTTTACAACAAAAATCTATAAACTCAGAAAAAAATGCTTTAAACTTAAAACATAAAATATATTCATCATATTATAATTTATTAAAAGCAAAACATGCTTGTTTACTTCTTTCTAATGATATTAAAATAACTGAGTCAAATGCGAAATTTACTTAGCAACGTTAGATTATTAAGTCATTTTTTGCTTTCAAATAATAATTTATTTAAAGATCAAATGGTATATATAAATAGAAATTCAAATTTGTTATGATGAATTTTGTTTGTAGTAGTAAGTAATGATGAATTTTTGTTTATAATTTCTTTTGTACCAATAAAATTATATAATAAATGGAATATAATTTAGTATAATTCAGTTCTATGTTTCACAAAATATTGCAATATAAAATTTATATTTGAAACTGATGATCTCATAAACAAATAAAATACAAAATCAAATTGATAATTTAAAATTTATGAATCTATTTATTGAAATTATAACAAAGAAATTATAATAACTTAGAAATTTCACTTAACTATGATTGAATTTGCAACTAATGTAATATTAATAAAGAAATTTGAGGAATTTTATAGCAAACTTTATCGTCTGATCATAATATTAATATAAAAAAATTTGCATAATTCTGCCATAATACAAAAAATTTATATTTATATTTATATGCATGTCAGTAACTTTACACAAATTATTTTAACATGCAAAAAGTTATATTGTTTAATTTTTCATACTTCTATTTGGTCAAATATCGGAAGAAGCGCAAGAAGCAAGACATAAAGATTTTCATAAATTTCAAGAAAAAAATATTTATAAAATGACAAAGCTAGATAGAAATTTAAATCTATTAATAATGTTATTTCTGATCCATTAATAAATAAGTTTCGATAACCACCGAAAAAAAAATTAAGTTTGTTAAATGAAGAAATCAGAAATTTATTAGAAAAAAATAATGAGAAATCATTGAATTCAAATTGAAATAATAAATAAAATTTTTCATTATATGTATACTTTTTAAAAAATTTTGTTTTGTTTTTTTCATTTTTATTTAAATATTTATTAATTTTTATTTCTATTTTATTTTAAGTTATATTATATCTTTTTATTCTTCTATATATTTCTATATATTTTTATATTTTTTATATATTGATTATTATATATTTTTTTTATTCTATACTAATTAAATGCAATGTTAATTTTTTTTATATATTTAATTATATTTTTGTTATTTATGCTAGATTATATTTTTTAAAAAATAATAAGTTATAATAAAGATAATAAATTATAATAGTATTGTTTTCTAAAAATTAAATCTTCATATAAGCTCAAAATCGGAAAAAAATTTTTGTCCAGTTTAGGACCTATATTTGTACTATCATTGTACAGCGTTTCATGTGCAACTTGAGTGGCGAATGAGAACAGTTTATGCTCGTAATCTCCTATTGATAAGAGTATAGTATTGATTCGTGAATAGGTTCCTTAGCTTTTTATGTTTTTTTGTTTCTTTTAAGAAATGTGAAATGTTACACTTTAAAATATAGATAAGATATTTAAACTCAAATTCCTCCAAAACTACAGTTCTGATATAATATCATGGTAAAAGTATTATAGTTTCATAAGTTTAGAAATTCTAAAAAAATGGATTTCGGAAGTGAAATTAGTTCAAATAAAAATAAATTTGAACTGTTGAGAAATGAAATCGATTGTGTTTATGAGGGAATTAGTGAAAGCAATTGATGAAGATAGTGATGGCACAATAGTATTAAATGTAAGAAATCGAAAAATTAGAATAAATAGTGAATCCGAAAGTGACAATGATGCCCCACAAGATTCTAATAATTAATTAAAAGAATGGACACTTTGTGAAGAATCTAACGAAATACCATCGAAAATAAAATTCAGCCGAAGAAAAATCTACAAGTATTCTCAAATGTTGGATCTTAAAATATTTTTTATCGAATTAATAAATCAAATAACAACTGAAATGAACAATTATGTTGTAAATAATTAGAGAAGAGGATTTTGTCATCACACACATGGTATAATATTATCAAAGAAAAATTTTGGGCATTCATCGCAATTATTATAAATATGGAGACGATACTAAATATACAAGAATATTGATCAAAAAATCAAACAAGCGACATTCCATTTTGTTCAAATATGTTTACAAGAGATAGATTTACACAAATTTTTTGAATATTGCATGTAAAAATAATTTTGGCACAAAGTATTAAACTACAACACGTCTGCAGTTAAGAAGTGACTGTGATCTATAAACTCAAGATTTTTGTTTTATTTTATACAAAATGAGCAAATTTGTTTAAATGAATCTATTATAAAATTCAAAAGTTTTGTTTATCATGTATAATACAAAAAGACTAACGAAATAAGATATTCGAATCTATACATTAGTAGATTCTAACGAGTTATATTTGTGAAATACCACCTATTAGTCTTACATCACACATTGATAAAACCTTTTAGTATCCACTACAATTCCATTATATTTATATATAATTCTATTGAATAAAATTCCCAGTATGCGGGGACATTATATGTTTACAGACCGTTATTATACCAGTTATATTTTGGCTAATGAATTAAAATGTCATTTGACTGGTACAAATAGAAAATTCGAAATTCACTATATTGATAAAATAGAAAAGAGTTGCCAGATGTGATAAAAAAAACCAAATCTTAAAAAAAAATTAAAATGATAGCTTATCTAATAATAATTTGGTTTTAACCAAATTATGGAAGAATAAGATCATCACATTATTGACAAATTAACATAATGCAGAAATGAGTATCATAAAAAGAACTTTCCGCCATGGTATTTAGATTGTTGTCAAAAAATTCGATCATAAATTATATCAAATTCATGAGCGGTGTTGATCGGATTGATTAATATGCCTCGATATATTGCTTTATGAGGAAGTCACTGAAATAGTGACGCACGTTATTTTTTGCAGGATTGAAAATTTATTTAATCAATTCCTATATTTTCTATAAATTAGTAAAAAAACAGAAGAACGAAAAGCCGTTTATCCACTTGCAATTAATAAAAATTTTAATTATGAGACAATTTTTGATAATTACAAGATTGAGCTTCGATCGCTAATTATGAAATGAAATTTGATAAGATTTGTTATTGCTGAAATAAACCAAGTGGAAGATACGAAAACAACTTATTATTGCGATTATTCGAATAAAAATGTATTGATATAGAGCATAAAGAGATATAAAGCATCCTTGGTGGATGCTTCATAAATTACCATAAAAAAAAAAGAAATACAGAAATTAATATTACAAAATCATATTTTTAAATATAGATAAATTATTAAAATATAATATTTTTCTAATTTAATTTGTATAAAATTATTTTATATTACCTGTAAGACACTCGTCACATATGCGTAAAATTATCATGAGTTGCTATTTGGCCTAAAAAACAGTCGACTAAAAAAGTCGTCGAGCGCAAAACATTAAATTAATGTCAATTAACCTGAATTTGAAATAAAAAAAATACAGAAGAAAAATGTAATCAGAGAAATTATTGAAATTCTAGACAATGAAGCGAAAACTAAGAGATATTAAGAGAGACCAATATTTAAGTCGCATATTTCATCAAGACAATGAATACGATGATTCCAATAGAATTATATACCGAAAAATTATGAAAAGAAGAAATATTAATATTTAAAAATAAGATAAATAAAAATATTATGGCAATGAAATGGAAGAAATAAGAAAAAATGTTGTTTTTTGTCAATAATTCATAATATAAATAATATTACTATTAATAAACAAAAGAAGGAAATAGAAAATTTAGGAAACTTGTATAGTCTGTAATGATATGGGAAATCATAAATTAAATTAATATTTATACGGATTACATTTTTATGATTATTCAAAAATGGAAAATATATAATATTAAAAAAATATTATTTCATTATATTAGACATACATAATTATTATATTAGATATATATGTGTAGAATTCATTTATTGTGTACCAATTAAACAAACAAACAAAAAACTATGAGTAGAAAAATGCTGATACAAAATATAATTAAAAAATATCATTCAAAATATCATGCATATTTCACAAATTAGGATTACTTAGATTATAAAAAGATATTTTTTAAGTTTTCAAAATTAAATCATATAGACTTTATGTTGTTTGTTACAATAGAAAAAGAAGAAAAAAAGCAAAAGAAAAAAAAATGCAATGCGCAGTACAATGATTGCAATGTTGTTGTTTTTATATATAGTCATCACACACAATTATAATTTTAATATAAATATATTATTTTAATAAATAAAAAATTTTAGTATATAAAATGAATTAATATTATATTCTTCGATTTACGTTTTTTATTTCTGCAAAAATACTTTATACTTTTCATTAAGAATGAAAAAAAATTTAATATTTAATAATTATTTAATAAAAATATTTAATCTATAAATTAATTAATATTTAATCTATAAAATATGAAATTATATAACAAAAAATTGTTTGTACTTTTGAATGGTAAATTTCAAATCTAAGTGTTATAGATTAAAAAAAAATCTATCTATCCTTATCATATATCTACATAAAAATCT
>NW_006263507.1:686736-710802 GCF_000469605.1 Apis dorsata | reverse complement strand
TTTTTATATTTTATATATATATATATATATTCATGATAATATCAAGGAAGAATCCATTTATATTATTGCTTTTTTTTTCGACATTTTCAAATATTGATCAAGTTAATAAATATACAGTGGTGTGTTCCAAAAGTTTCCAAATGGTTTCTTTCATTTTTCTTCCAAAAGAAACGAAAAAATTTTATTAAGAAATTTATTATTAATTTTTATTAATTCATTATATAAAATATAAAAATATAAAATATAAAAACATATTGTGTAAAAGAATATTGTAAAATAAACCAATGTTATTTATTGCTCATACATGTTTATTTGAAGAATATATATATTCAAAAATTGCTGATCAATTCTTATTATAAATCTGTAAAAAACTAGTAATTAATAATAATAAAAAATATTTACATTTAAATAATACGCAATATTATTATTTCAATTGGTAGTCAATTACTACAATCGCCAACATAGTTCGAATGACATCTGTTGAAATATACAAAATTGTTATAAAATTATTTAGAGAAAAAATCATCTCATGAAATTGCTTCAATATTATCTTTTGGAAAAAATACAGTAAATGATACGATTAATAAATACTGTGCGGGATATGGTATAAAAGATTGTCCGCGAAATGAAAAGTCTCAAAAGATCGTTAAATGAATTAACAAAATTATAAAATGAAAATCAATTAAGAATGCAAAGGAAACAAAAAGCTACCAATATCGCAGTTGAACAAGTGGAAAAACTTGCTAATATTAATAGAAATACAGTGACAAAAAGATTACACGATGCAGGATTATTTGATAGAGTTCGTGTTAAAAAAATCAAATTAACAAGAAAAATAAAATAGCCCGATTAATATTTGTCAACAAAAATATTGTGATTTGATTGTAGAAAAATAGAAAACGATACTTTTTTCGAATGAATCTAAATTCAATCTTTTTAAAAGCAATGAAAGACGTTATACATAACATTCAATTAATACAAGAAACAATACCAAGTATCAAATACCAACTATTGGAGAAAACATTATGATTCGAAGAGCTTTTTCCATTCAAAAAATTGGTCCTCTTATAAAAATTGAGAGTATCATGAATAACATGTATAAGAAGATTTTAAAAACTTATATATTATCATATATTGAAAGAAAATTAATACTTTCAGCAAGATAATGACCCTAAATATGCATCGAAAATTATAAAAAGATGATTATTTACAAATGAAGTACAAGTTTTAGATTAACCTTTTCAATTTACGAACTTAAGCCTAATAGAATATCTTTGGGAAGAAATGAAACGTCTAATAAAAGATAAGAGATTCTAATAGAGATTCTAATAATAGTAGAATTTTTTCAAAATTTAGTAGAGAAAAATAAAATACCACACGAGTACATTACTCACTTAATTGTATCCATGCTGTTGTGATTATAAGAAACATTATTACAAAATATTAATTATAATAACGTATAAAAATTGTTATACAAGTAATAAATAAGCATTATTTACTCGTTAAACACATTGAAACTTTTGAAGATACTAATGTACATAATAAATCAAACGAATGAATAAATATATATGAACAATAAATAGCGTTGATTTATTTTACAGTATTTTTTACACAATATGCTTTTATACAGGGTATTAAAAGAAATTTCTTAAGACTTTTCTTTTGAAAGGAAAATTGATGAAACCATCTGGTTAGAAATTTTTATATGTATGTATATGAGTAGTGCATATAAAAAGGCAATTGCTAAAATTTTTCTAAAAGAATAAGAACTCGAAAAAGAAAAACTTCTGGAAGGATTTATTGGGGATTTACTATCCCTTTCAGTTCAGCAAATCTCCCAATGAGAAGAAAATCTTCGCAGAGATAAGACTAAAGTCAACTGGGGACTTGAACACAAAGATACTAAAAAGCATCAAGGAAGTAGAAATCGTATCTCATATTTCAAAAAAATTGCAGGAATCATATGAGCAAAGACTGTGCATGACCTGCATTTGAGAGCAGCTATTATAAAAATTGTAAAAAGGATAACCTCCATGAGATCACGAATCTAGAAATAATAACATACAGTTTAATTTTTTGCATTCATAAGAGATGTCTCATAAGAGATGTGCCATAGCATTTTATGTTACAATACAATAAGCAGCCATAATGTTTGCTTATGTTAGATTATGTTGAACCTCCAAGGAATAAATAGTATCAGTTTGTGAATAAATTCCTTGACTCTTTATGTAGTTTTTTGGAAAGGATAATATGATACATCTTAAAATAAATATAAGATTTTAATTAATAAATTAAATTAAGATTATTTTAGAATTTTAAATTAGTACGTCTTCTAATCTGAATTTGACAGTTGTGGGAAGAAAAATATTACTTTTAAAGTTTTTAAGAAATCAATTCAAGTAAAAATGAATTTGATTTTTCGTTGTTGAACAACGAAATTATCTCTATATATAGTTGATGAAAGTGAATGAAAACAGATGAAAGAAATAAGAAGACGAAAAATCAAAGGAGAATAATAGACAATGAATATGAAAATGAAAAATATTGTAAAAGATACAGAAAGTTCAGAATGGATATGACGCAGAAAATCCTTTCAGATTCCACTATCTTCCAAAAGTTTGTGTATTAACAGAGTCAATGGATATTGTCATATTCGAATCCCTATCTTACAACAAATAGTAACAAACAAATTCATGTAATATGCAGTTGAAGCAAATTGTAAAAAATTGTTTTAATTTGCAAAAACAAAGTAAGTATAGTAACCAGAGCCAATAATATAAGAGCACTGACTTCTTTTCGCAAACTGCGGCTTTTTATATGATGTATTATTACATTACAGTTAATAATATTCCATTCATAATCCATAAAAGAAAAGGTTGCTTTAGATATATGGAGTTTACACGCAATGGATTACAGAACAACACCACTTAATATTCTATTCATATAATTATTTATATATCGTTGATGTATATATCAACAAAAAATTGTATAAGAATATTAAATATATAGAACGTAATATCTTGATTGAAATTTTTATATAAGTAATGATTTAAAATCTTGTAAAAGAATGCAGAAAAATCATCATTATATGACCAATATGTGGAGCCAATTGAAATGGATCTCTTATAATACAATCAACTTTATCAGAAAATTAAATAGTTTTCGATTTTGAATGAAAAAAAAAATATATATATATATATTATGCTTTATGTTCCAAATATTTATTGAGTATAATAATATTTTTAATGCATATAAAAAGAAGATCAGTAAAGAATAATACTAAGATTCTAAATAATGAGATTTTTCACTGTTCTAAATAGAATGGATAGAGAAATGGACGAGAATATCTCAATTCATAAACCTAAACGAAATAAGAAAAATTCGATAATATTAGAAATCTATGATATTGCGCCGAGAGATAAAAAGAATGATGAATAAAAGGGATATAATAACAGACAAAAGCAAAAAGAATGCAAAATCTAATAATATCAGAATAAGAAAGCATACATTTTTATCAAATATTGAATTCGATTCTACCAATGATTCAGATAAGAATAAAACCGGATGAAAAAATTAATAATAATATAATAATATTATAACCTATTCGAGATATATAAAGATAAATCAGCTGACAACGATTTTCAATGAATGGAAAAGATTTCTGAATGATTTTTCAGCAGATAGTCCATTAGAATAAACGATGACGAAGATAGGAATTTAATTATTTATAAAAAGAAATGGATTTCGCCTAAAGTAGGAAATAAACGCAGAGCCAATTAACTCAATAGCAAAACTTCTTATTACAATGATAGAAATAAATTATCTTTTGCGATGAATTTGCTAAGGCTATCGGAAACAAATATGTTTAGTTGAATCTTAAAGAAAAAAACAAATATTATAGCATTATTAATTAACTGAAATTTTTTTAGAAGAATACTTTAAATTTCCAAAAAGAGATATTTAATAATAAAATAGCCTAAAAGAAGAAGCAAGAAGACTCTAAAAAGCTTGCGCAGATTATCTCCAGGAATAATACTAGGAAGAAAAAAGAGGTTCAGATTGAACCATTAAAAAAAAAAAAGCGACAAATCCGAGAGGAATCGAACAGAAAAGAGAAACGGTCAATGGTAGCATCTGTTCCTTATAGATGAAATATTGAAAACGGATTCAGTTAATGAGATCATCAGTTAGGGATATTGAAGATTCAGGAATATGAAAAACAGAGATGAAAAATAAAACCACTAAACATCTTCAGATAATCGTCATCAGAATTCGAAGGAGTTGCTCTTAAATAGACACATGCAAGGATTTAATCAATAAAGAGAAAAAAATTTTAAAGGATTCAAAGGGAATAAGGAAAACAAGAGTTAACCACGTTCTCATCAAACTGATATAAAATCTGAAAAATTGATACTTTTCTATGAAAAAGTCAGAATTTCTAAACTTAGAAATGCTTTGAATAAAAATTAAACTACGAATGTTTGTGCAAATGCATATTTTTATAGAAAGAAGTATATACGGAAATGAGATTTGAATAGAAATTTGTTTTTGTTTTATTGTTAGACGATTTCAAATATAAAGTTTTCATTTTGCATATATTATTTATGTTTATCATATATATTTTGAATTTCAATAATATTAATTTAATTTTCAAATCAAATTTGCTACGAATAAAGTCAAAATCTTAACTAGTTAAATTCAATGTAATATTTTCATTTTATGATAACACACAATATACGAACAATTCTCCAGAAAATAACAATAAATATCGTTCTTGAATCGATAAATTGGTAGTTATCATAGATTCAAGAACAAAATATACAATAATCAAATAGTTTAAAATAGTCTTTTAATAAATAAGATACCTAAAATAAGAAAAAGTTAACATACATTAGGATTGGATTGATGGCATAGAAGTTTTATGAATGAAAATCTATAAGGATTTATGCACTATGAAATATGTGAAAAGAAAAACTACAATATGAAATGACTACTTAATATTAAATACTTAACATTTAAATACTCTCGTAAAAACAAAATTGCAAAACAATTTGAAATATTGGAAAAAAAGGAGAAAGCATAAGAAGAATTGTAATATAAAAAGAATGAATTTTACATTTACATATAAAATAATGATTGCTGAAAATGAGTTGATAAAATATTGATAATGAAATATGGCGAAGTTTTCTTATGGAATATATAAATCAAAAATATATCTGATGAGTCGAAACTTTGCAAAAATTATCTAGATGATTGCTATAAATTAACAATACACAATATTAAAAATAATATTGCTGAAAATCACATGAATTTCGGTAGACAAGACAAAATGGAATGATGTGTAGCAAATCTAATTGTTGCAAAAATGTGCGAATCTGAAATATCATATAATTGTTTACTCATTTACACAGTTTACTCATCATACACTTTCGAGTAATAATTAGAATAATTAGAAGAAACAAATTATGCAAGTATTGCTCGCTTTGTCAATTCTGCTATACAAATGGCATAACCATGATATCGAGAAAAGAATATTATTGCTAATAACAGATGCAATTATTTATATAATAAAAGATTCTATTTGCGCTCGCAATAATAGTATTGTATTGATTTTGGTGCATGTAAGCAATAACTGGCTGCTTGCTTTTCAATTAGTTATAACAAATAGTATATTTATAGATATACTTAAAGAATGGATTGTATATAAATTACTCGTGAGGAACGCGTGTCTATTAAAGAGGGTTCTCACAATGTTGCAACAAGTAATCGTATCCGACAATCAGAGCACGATGTTCACAAATTATTTAATTATTGTATCAGGCGATCATACTACGATATGACTATTTATGTCCTCAAAAAAATCCCTTCCTGATTAAATTGGGAAGATTGCAGTTTCTCGGTAGGGCATGCCAATGACCAATAATATCAGTGTCCGGTTCGTGATATCGTGAAGTTCGAGGAAATTCTGCTTATGTGGTGATCTGTATATAAAGATCTCACGTAGATTCCTCAAACTAGAATGTTATTTGTCTTTGAATCAGCCGCGTTTGAAATACTGTCACCGTTAACATCGATTCAGCAGCTTGAAATATGTCAGAAATATACAATTATAAATATCAGCTAAATTCTCAAAAATAGTATTCTCAAATAACATCATCCTTTGTTTGGGCTTAATAGAGGCCTATGCTCAATAATAATAGAAAGAGTTTTTTATGTGAAAAATTTCTCCGAATAAGTTGTTTATGAATCTCGCGAATAATAAGTGCTCACAAACAGATTTACTAAGTAAGAATTTTTTCTTCGCTGCTAAAAAAATTAAAAATATTCTATTCAAATATAATCCAATTTGATTCGAATGATATAATTAATTAAGCATAAAATATACTTCAACAGGAATAGATTGTAAAATTTAATATTCATAGAAACTTATTTTGAAACATTATCAAATAATATAAAAAAAATGAAGAAACAAATGAAATGCCATTAACTGAATCGATAAAATTATTAAATGATATTGAATAAAATTTAAGAAGTAATTGGAAAGAAAAAAAAATTATTTTGCGATTTTAAAAAGAAGTGAAAAATATAATAGAATATTACAAATCGTTAAAGAAGTCAATATAAATTGAGGTAAATTAAAATACGATCCAATCATGTCGTCAATGATGTCGAGAAATTTTCGGTAATAAATTAATTTTAAATGATAAATATTATCAATTATTTATAGATAATATATTATAGAAAAAATGCTTCTAATTTATTGCAATTTAAATATATAATTATAACAAAAAAAGTTTATTTAATAACAAATAAAGTTATTATTATTTTTAAATGTATACGTTATTATATTTCTGTATATGTTTATATACTATTCATATATTATATCATTATTATTCATATACTATATTTTCATATTTCAAAATATGTTATTTCAACATATTTTAAGAGCATAAACATCCATAGTGTAGTAATGATATAGAGATATCTGCGCTATAGAGAAAGAGATCAATGAAAATTAAAAATTTTATAAATTTTCTAATTTATAATTTTATTATTATATATTATATATTCTAAGCATAAAAAATATAATGATAGTTATATTAATCTTTGAATGAGATTAAACATTATTAAAATTAGGAATCTAAAAAAATCTAAAAATTCTATAAGGACTCAGATAATCATGGAAATCTCTATAGATATATTATTACCATCTTCTCAGAGATATTGAAAGCATTGAAATAAAAATTAACTTAATTATTGCGAAAATTGAGCTGCTTCCGGAAATAACTACATGCTATAAAATATCATGGATTTCTAACTAGAAAGTACGTATATATATATATATTTTATTATTTTATATTTTATTATATATATATATACAACACGCCGTACATAAATGAGTTTGGCGATTATAATATCGCTTACATTATCATCTAGAAATTAATATATTATTTATTTAAAATAAGAAGAGACAAATTTTGTAATTAATGATAAGTATAATTTTTTACATTTTAAAAAAATCATTTATACAATTCAAATATATAGTATTACATATATAAACTAATTTTGTTCTATATAATGTTCTATATAATTTCAATGATATTTAAATAAACAATTTTTACAGTTAAAAAGTAATGTGTAAAAAATAATATATACAGCGATTCTTTGTTGAATTTTGATTATGATAGTAATGAAGATATTGAAATTATCGATTGCCGAATTATTTTGACAACAATTTTGATAATAATAATCCATTATTGTGTTCTACAAATACATCATTATAAGATAATCTAAGAATATATATCAATATTTAAATAAATAAAATCATGCATGGAATTTATCATTGAAGGTGATTTTATTGACATACTTATAAAATTCAATAGATGTTATTATGAAAATAATAATAATAAAAGTAAAAAAATAAAAAAGAAAAAATTAATATAAATAAAATAGAAATACAAAAATTTCTCTGATTATTCTAATATTCTAAATTCTTTAGGATTTAACAAGGTATGCTAATTAATAACGATGCCATTGAGATGCCATTTGAATATGTGAATAAAATATTGACAAAAATTGATGTCATTGAATGAAATATGCATTAGAATCAATGACATGTAATATCGTGTTATATTTTCTTTCATAGAAGGATTTTTATATATAAAGAATTAGAGAATTTCTACCTAATAAATTACATTTTACAAATAGATTTTTGAATAACTGAGGATTGATTCATCCAGAAGAAGAAGAATTTTAAAAATTGTGAACAAATTTAATCTTATTTCTATGAAATTCCTTCAAATATGTCTTCAAAGGAAACTGGAAATTTTTTATACATATAAATTTCATATAATTTTTCATACACATAGAATTTTAATATATAAAATTTTGCTTATAATAAATGACTTTCTAGGATGTTATGAGTACAATATCATCGATATATATTTCACACCTTCAAAAAAAGTAACAATAAAATTAAAAGCATATATTGGATAAAGCATATATCGGTTGAGAGAAGAACAAGATTGCTATCTCAATAGAGATATATGTAAATGTAATGTATGGATGTATATGTAAATGTATAATGTATATGTAAATGTATGCAATATGTAAATAAAGTGAAGCGGTGAACAATGATTGCGAGAATTCAGATACTCTTTATTAATATAGAAAGCATATAAGAAATCATTTAAAAAGAAATTTCAAGATAATTTTATTTTATTATTTTTATTATAATATTTATTATAATCTTATAGTCTCTCAACTTAAGAAAATTATCTCTGAAGATATAAAAAAAGCTGAGATTAATTCCTGAATAAGATTCATCGCATCTCTTGATGTGAATCCTTAGAATAAGTTTTATAGAAGAGACAAGATGAGAAAATCAAATTATTTGTAATTCTGCTAAAATAAGAATTATTATTAAATTTATTCATGACTTGCAATTCTAAAACCTTAACATTTAAGGCCGAGAATTAGGCCGCAATACCATCATTATTTCAATTATGTTCATGATCTGATAAATAAGGCAGCCAAGAGAATTAGAAAAAATGCCGATTTGAATATTCCTCCGAACGTAACTAAAGATTAATGCTACATCTCATTAATTTTAGTTTTTTAACATAATTAACAA
This sequence comes from Apis dorsata, assembly GCF_000469605.1. Lineage (NCBI taxonomy): Eukaryota > Metazoa > Arthropoda > Insecta > Hymenoptera > Apidae > Apis > Apis dorsata. The sequence continues at coordinate 701,669 of NW_006263507.1, read as the reverse complement.
GTAAAAATTTTCGTTAAATGGAATTATGGAAAAATTATGAAAAAAAATTAATGGAAAAATGCTAAAATTTTAATCTTTAAACAGAACTAGATTTCTCTGTCTAGAATCCAATTTTGTTTGTCAGTAACTATCTAATAACTATCTAAGAACGTATTATTAAAAATATCGGAAGAAAAATTGATCAAAATTCTTTCATGATTTTTGCATTGTGTTTAGAAAACAATGATATATGACATGGTGGATGTAATGAATATTATTCTCTCATTAATTAAAAAAACAAGAAATAAAAATGATATCTGATTTTTATTCTCTTTAATTTTGATATAAAAAATTTTATTTCATTTCGGATGGAAGTTCATCATATGCAAATTCGGAAATAGAAAACTAATGAATTTGTTTGTGACTTTATGAATAGGAAGCTATCTATGCTCTACGATAATAATTGAGATTTATGGTAAGATCTTTCAAAGTTTTCGACGCTTTTTTTTGAAACCTTGTTTATGATAGTGTTTTTAAATACATTCAAAAACATTCAGAAACTTCTTGTCCTTATATTTGCTGATGATTTGACGGTTATTATTAAAAATTTTCACAGAACACACAGAGATATTTTATTACGAAAACTACCATATCGCCAGATGCTGAAAGCATTAAAATTGATTTTGAATAAATCAGAGGCGGTAATAATTATTAAAAAAAGAATTATTAAAAAAATCGAATGTTAGAACTTGGGCTAGTCAATCCAAAAGAGCCCAAATACTTTGGAATGGAAATCAACTGTGAGAGCTGTTCGATTAGGAAAACAAACTGATTTAATCTGGAGAAATGATTTATACTCGAATTGGCTTTCGATTTAAATTGGCTACGACATAAAGAACTGCACTGTCGGAGCTTGTAAGCAAAATACCATACATTGTTACATTGCAAACATAAAATGTGAACATGTGATGAGGAAACACTCCTGTTTACCACAATCATTCAAATCCACAATAATAGCAAGGAACGCCTATAATCTATATAAAGATCTTATTGGATTTAAGCTCACAGTTGCATTTTTTGACAGAACGTTTCGCCTTAAAGATTGGCATAATCCCAATATAAAATCAACATTTCTATCGGGTAAAAAAATTTATTTCACGTCAAAAATAAAAAGAATCTTTCAAGGATCATACGATCCAGAATTACTAACTTCAGTATCGACTTATCATTGTTCATTTATTACATCAAAATTCTATCGTCCCATTTCTAACACACAACTCAACATCCCATCTAACATTCTCTTGACAGATTCCAAATTCAATATTCCCTTTGAGATAGATACTCTGATCGGCATGAAAACATTCTTTATGTTGCTATGCATCGATCAAATTTCTATTCGATTGATTACAAAACAGAAAATGAAAGTGGGTTGGAAAATTGAACATCGACAAAATCAACAAAACTCGAGGCAATTCATTGCTTCTTAGCACTCAATCCAATTGCACTCAAAACAAATTGATAAGGTTTTAAGAATTGGAAGAAGTCATATTATCGGCAGAGGAACGAGCATGCGAATGTCAATTCGAACCACGATACGCAATCATATCGTCCAACTTTCATTCAATGCTCAATCTCCAATTTTAGATGTTCTTTCGTGTTAAAACGCATGTTCAAGAAAAATCCGCAATTAAAAACGATAAATATATCGATTTCATGAGTGAATATCGCGAATTATCCGAATATCGGGATATGTGAGTGAGCATGAAACAACCGACAAGCGTCTATTATTTCCTGCATTACGTAGTAATAGTATAAAAGCAGATAAACTTAACCACAAAGCTGCGCGTAGTTTTTGACGCATCTATGAAATCTTCAAATCTCAAATGCGCATCTCATAAAAAATGATGCGTTTTTCAACTATAGAGTTCTATTCTCTTCTAATTTGTTTCCCGTCATACATATGTTCTAACTGATGACTGATCGCCAAGATACATCGGCTGATTCATCCGCATGATCATATGTATCAAAAGATCCTATGGCGCAAGCACTCCAACTATTAAGCATACTCGTGCTGAATATCATAACATATGGCATTTCTGAAACGCGCTATACCAGTTAGCAACTGACGAAGGCAAGCAATTTCCTCGGATAGCAAAGTAGTATTGCGCAAAGAGTTTTACATCAATGATGTTAAAGGAAGCGAACAAATATTACGGAAACAACTGCGACATTAAACGAAATCAGGGCTCTATGCACAAAGGGGGGGATTTTAATTTCGACGATGATCGACGATTCCACTTATCGATTGCACGATAAAACGATATAACTTGTGATTAAATCTGAATAATAAGACACTACAATGGCATATATTGAAATATTAGGGAGGACATCTTCATACGTCATCATACGACAAATAAACTTAAAAAACGTAAACTGCTTTCCAAGATCGCGATTGTTGATGATTATTAGAATCAATTATCATCGACACTAAATTATTAATGTAAACGTTATGGAAACTATATTAAGATTGGAATGAATCAATATCCATCGATATCTATACCTGCAATTATCAATTTAATTATTAATTATCAATTTAAAATTATTCCACACATTCTTCAACTATGAGTCGAATTAACTTTACGGATTTATATGTATAATAAATCAGCAGGACAACAATATATTCGTTAATCTCTTCCAAATCGCGAGACACTTTGCTAAAAACAATAATGATATTGGCTAGAATTATATACTACGCATTTATTCTTCCAACTAATATCATTAACTTGAAAGATTCGACAAAATCCTTTTCTGCTCGTATTCCACGATCACATTACACTGCTCAATTCGACAATCCATATACTCTTGAAAATTCGTTTCACATCGCATAGTTGACGTACAATCCATAATCGAACGACATGAATGACGACACATGTCAATGGGTTCAAGCGATAATCCGGCCGATCTGATATCGCATGGAATGCAAGTTCGAAAATTTACCAGAAGTTAGACGATCAAGAGAAACGATGACCGATCTTTCAGCTGCAAGCGAAATATCCGAATTGCGACTAGTCATTGCACTACTCACGCGATTTTCTCGCGACTCTTTCGATAGATTTTCCTCCTTTCATCGCCTCAAGCGCGTAATATCATATATCCTTCGGTTCGTGTAAAACAGTTTAAAGAAAAAGTCATCCCGAGACCCTTGAACATCGCTAAATTGCGCAAGGCTGAGACACGAATCCTATTTATCGCTCGATAAAAAATGTATCGTAACGAAATACGAAAATTTGAGGCAACGACTCGCATAGCTTCTTTTTTATGCCTCACTCTTGAATCCTACGGAATAATACGAATTGACAGACGCTTGTCGCGTGTAGAACTTTCATATGGCGAAAGATACTTTATCATTTGATCAAATTGATTATCTTCATGCAAATACACAATTCACGCTCCATTCAATATGTCGCGTCTTTTGGATCCTTCAAGGTAAGATATACGAATATTATCAAATCTATTAGCATTAATTATGGGCGATTTCTTTGTAAATTGCATTCCAACCATTCTTAATCGGCAATCGATTTTCGCTCTTCATAAAAGAGAAAGTTCATCCACGATGGATAATCGACGAAGGATAAAGATCTATCTAAGCCATGTTCATCCGAGCACTGCATGTCGAAATCGTATCCGAACCAATCACGGATGTCTTTCTCGCGACAATTCGTCTCGAAACGTGGGAAATGTAGCGATATCTATTTAGACAATGCGACGAATTTCATAGATGCCAAACGCGAATTAAAGAAATTGTACAACTTCTCATCCGATTATAAGTATGTTATGAGCCGAGTCGCTCATGGGTCAATAAATCAATTAGTACAAAATTACTACATTTCGATGGTATTTGACAACGAAATATCATCTAACTCGAATAACGGTTAACTATCCTTCGAAGGCCTGTTCATTATTATGATAAATTTATTCTCATTCTCTAACTCCTTCTAATTCCTCTTTTGTCGGATCTTAACGATTTAACCGCGCTAACATCTATACATTTCTTAATTAACGAGTCTTTGACTCGTTATCCCAGATCACGATCTCTCGCAAATTCCGGATGGGCGATTATCATCATGTCAATACATACAAAAATTAAGATATTCTAGAAAGCGCTGGCACAATGAATAAAAATCTCTAGTTTAGTTAAGTTTATTATTATTTTCAAAACGACAATAAAAGTTCTAAACTCTGCGGTTTTTGTTTTCTTCTTTGCTCTGAATCCATCATGTTTCTGGATCGAAAGGTAAGAAAAAAGTAAGAAAAAACATTCACTGAATGAAAAACAGATTCTAATGCAAATAAAAAAACAGTTTCTAGAGTTGTTTTTTAAAAGACAAAAACTTTGCAGAAAACAGTTTTTGGAAGAGTTGTTGGAAAGTTCACTTCTATCTTCGAGATCAAACAAATTCTTGCTCAATATTTCTTCGAAAAAATGCGACATAAATCATCAAAGAATGCAAAGAAACAATTGGTAAACATCAAAAAAGTGAAAATGGATTTTCTTGTTTCGAAGAAATTACAAAAGCCATGTATAGAGAGACTATGATTTTATTCAAAGAAACATTAATGTGTCCAGTTATGATTATGGATTGGTGAAGAATATATCTAAACAAAAATATTTTGATTTCTTCCTGGATCTTTAACGGTTCAAAATTGATCTTGATCACTGATCAAAATAGATCCCTTAGTTAGAAACAGAGGCCACTTCGCTCAATCGTCTGTTATCTAATCTAACTTTCCGATCCTTATTTTTTTTGGAAATGATCAATATGATTTTGTATGATGACTATCCAAGTTGGATCATCAACTAAAAAGCTATTACGTTGAATGCTAATTGATCATCAAGATAATGAAAAATACAGCTATTTGAAAGAGAATTTATATTTTCAAATTTATATGTGTTTTTATTCTTATAAAATAATAAAGAACACGAAACGAATAACCAAATAAGCTATTAAATGATAATTATTGAATTTATATAATATATAAGAATAATGTATATAATATATAAAACTTATTCTCCGTATGAATTGAGTGTCACTTAGCACTTAGTTATTTCATTTCTATTTCTTTTTTCTTTCATCATTTATTCTATGATGAACTTAGCAATATAACATATGTGTAAATATCAGCATGATCTATGTATTTATATAAAATAGTTTATTTTCATTTCTTTTTCAAAAAAAAGTGGCTGAAGTTTTATGAATATAATATTTCATTTTTAATTTCATATTTAATTTCATTAAATATATCTTTTTTTATTATTTATTTTTGTTATAATTAAATCATTTAATAATCTATTTTCTTATAAGATTTGGTAAATATGATCATATAAACACAGTGAATTATCTCTAAAAAGATAAAATTTTTTTTTATGTAGATAATAATGAATCAAATTATTTTATTTTATTTTAATAAATAATATATAAAAATATATAAAAATAGTTTTTTAACAAAAAAGATATCTCTAATTTTTATCAAAAGATGCTTCTTAATATTTTTTTTCTGATAGTATTTTTTTTTTTTTTCTTTATTTTCATCTATAGGTATAATATATAATATAATAATAAATTCAAAAGGAGAAATTAATATTTCTTTTAAGAATATTGTTTTCTTTCTTAGGATTCCTCTTATATTTGAAACTAAAGTAATCTTCTTATATTTGAAAAAAGTAAGTAGAAGTGCATTGATAATATCCATATTACAAACCTATTTTGAATACTTTTGTGTATAATGTTACTTGTATAAACGAACATATTTGTCTCAAACTTCAACCGTTTCTTGAAAATTGCCCAATCGTTTGAAGAACATTTTTTACTATCATTGATTCATTAATATTAATGAATTATAATTTTATGAACTCTAGATATCAAGAATATCATTAGATGTTAACAATTTTTTGTATCAAATTTATATCTATTAAAAATTTTTCTGAAATAATTGCAAATCTACATATTAATTGAATATCAATTCTTATTATTGTATTTCATAATTCGTAAAAAAGTCTTCGATTATCTAATATTTCTGAATGCAAATTTCAATATATCAACTATAAGATCTATTTTATTTCTGAATTTTTCTTGAATAATTTTTCTCTTCTGTTTAACTATATGTTTTCATACTGAGATCTTTATTATTTTATTATTTTATTATTTTTTATCATAATTTATACAATAAATATAATAAATATAATAAAATTTGAAAAAATCTTATTTTTATGCGTAAAATAGATAAACCAAATTTTAATAAATTTAAGTTAACTTTTTTTGTTTCCTTCTTTTTTTTTTTTTTTTAGTTAATAAGTTAATAAATTTTTAAATTAATCATCAGATACATAACACTTTATAGTTAAATTATTTTTCCATCAAGTAAATTATGTTTAATAAATATAAATCTATCAATTTTATATAATAATATAATTTCTATCAATTTTTGTTTTGTTTAATTCATTTATTTAATTTTTTATATAATTTATTTCTTCATTTGTTATGAATAGATTTCTTCACAAATCTTATTCTGATTGGCTTACAATATCTAGAAAATGATCGTGTCGAATTTTATCAAATAATTTTTTATTTATTGATTAAACTGCAAATTAATTAAATAAGATTACTAAAATTTTGCAAATATACTGCAATCTAAATCATAACTATTATCAAATCTTGTTGCATTTACATTGTTTCAATTCATTACAAGTCTATTTAATTATTAATTGTAATTTATTTTTTCATATTATTTAATATCTCTTCTAAATATAACAATAAACTAGTAGCTAGTATGATTTGATAAATATTGAAGTTTAATCTCAGTTCAAGTTTGACATATAATTGAAGAACAAGAGAACTTGTTTTTAATTTTTCGAAGTACAGAATAATATGGAATTAATTTTTTCAATTGATTTGACAAATCGTACTTGCATAGTTTTCTGATAATCCTACTTCGATACATGGACAAAATTTGTGAGCAGGTTAGCTGTTTTCTTTTTTCTTCTGCATTACTGAATGAATTTTTCTATATGCTTTTGTATATATAAGAGATTTCATAATGTTTTATAATACTATTAAATTCATTGACTAGATGGTTTTAGTTTTAATTAAACTGCAAATATTAATTCTTAAATGCCTTACAATATTTTTCTAAAAATTTTTTGTTTTTTTTTCTTTTTCTTCGTTCACATAAATAAATAAAAGTTTTTATCGTTTGGATTGAGATTTTTTTTGTGAAGAATGTCAAATATGTTACAATATATGTCACAATCGCTTGTAATATAAAAACAACAATCTGCATTTAAAGTAAATATTTTTTATTAAAACATTTTATGTTCTTCTTCTAATTAATTAATTATCTTAAATTAATAAAAAATTTTCGAAATATTTCAATTTGTTGTTAATATTTTTATTATTACATCATATTAAATAATTATTTTCGTCAGTTAATTTTATTCCAGATAATTTTCAATTTTGCAATAATTTTCATCAAAGAATGTAATAATATTTTAGTATCTATATGTATAAATATTCGTATTAAATAACTTTTATCTGAATAATAAAGAAAATACCAAATACGAAAAATATTTTGTACGACTAAAATTTTTCTATTTAAAAGATGAGTAAAATAAAGTATATCATAATATCAATAACATAAAATGTAAATTAAATATAAATTACAATTAATTTAAATAAAGATTGAATAAATATATATGTAATAGTATATTTGATATAAAATATAAAAATAAACTATATAAAACGAAATTTAAATTAATAAAAAAAGAAAAAACAATAAAATATAAATATGTAATAAATATGTAAATATTTTTAAAAAAAATCTCGAATATTTTTCATCATATACTATTCTTTGATACATCTGATTATACAATGAAAATATATAATACTGCAGTCAAAAATTATCCAAAAAATTTAATTAAAATCTTACAATATAATATAAACATATTAAGTGCTATAAAAATTTTCAAAAGATCTTTCAAATGTTTATAAATTAGCAAAAATTTATAAGTAGATAATTAATTTATAATTAATTAATCAATTTCAATAATATTACAAAAATATTCTATGAATTTATTCAGATGCATTTAAATTTCAAATTTATAATGGATATAACATTTCGAAGCATTTAAAGTCATAAGTTATCAATAACTTTTTCATTTTTTCTTTTTTGTAAATTAAACTTAGAGTTAAATAATTTATATTTGGAAATTTATATAGTGTAATATATAATGATTTTTTATATCCTCCATCTTATTTCACAAAAATTGAATGAAAAATATGAAAAATAGAAATTTTTTACTCTCTTTTAATGACATATTTAATTTACAAAAACTTTGCTAATTTACAAAAAATTATATTACATATTAAGATTAATATTCACAATCGCTTGTAATATATATGGACACAATTCGCTACTTAGATATTTTTAATCTAGCTACTAATATTTATGAACCTATAGTATTCTATATCACATTGTATTAAACTTCAAGATAAAACTTCATTTCCTAAAAATGAGTCTAGATAAACTATCGTATAATACTTTTTCAAAGTTATAACAGTATTAAAAATATTTAAAAATCAATACTTTTTTGATTAAAATTTAGCGATTCTTTAAAATTTCATATATGATTTATGATTTTTTTTTTAATTACTATATCAAGAATGGAATTTTTCGATTTTTAACAGAATTTTCAGAATTACTTTGAATATTTTTGCTAACAAATTTTGTATAAAATTGATTGCATTAATATATAATTATTTGTAAAATAAAAGCTTTAAGATAGTAAGCCGAAAAAAGATCATTGAGAAAAAAGCGAATGACAATGTAAAATAAAATTTTTTAAATAGATTGGCTTTAAAAGAAATTTGTTTTATTTGATGATTATCAAATCATCGTGGGGATTTTAGTCGGTATGATACTAGTCCGATCTCTTCTCAAAAAGATTGCGCTATTCATGAGGATTTTTCTTATATAAAAAAAAAAAAAATTTTCTTCGCAGAGATTGTCATCATTGGTTGCAATATGGATTTAGTGAATCCAGGATAATTAAACTGAGGTACCATACCTCACCAGAAACAAGAGTCTTTAATCGACTGAATTGCAAGAATGAAAATTTTTATAAAATATTCTTTAATCGCTAACTATAGCGCATAATAAAAAGAGCAATGTTTTCAATGTTACTGAGCACTTTTCGATGTTACTGAATGGGACAATGAGTGCATCACAAACGGCCAGCTCCTCCATATCCAACATTATTCAAATATGGCAGATGAATTTGTAAATAAATTTCCTTTCCTTTTGTGAATGATTGAAAATCTCCATTTTCACAAAATAAAATAAAAAAAAAAACAATACGTTTTACCTCATTGATTTCGATGAAGTTAGAGATAACGATATCACCTACAATGGATAGGATATCATTTGCATTTTATAAGGATCACAAAAAGTAGAGCGAGATAAAATTTACTTATACTGTCTATCAACGTTACTGTTAATAACAAGAAAGATTTTGACATTGCATCTATAATATCTTTGAATCGAAAGAAAATATGGACAAGGAAGATCTTGCTTTGACTACTTGAACTGATGCAGAAGAAACAGAAATTGACAAATCACAATGTCTATTGTCGATTTTAATAACAATCCATCATTAATGGTCCAAATGTTGCCTGATAAGAAGAGAATTCATCATAAACTCACAAACTCGTTAACAAAACATCAAAGAAAAATGTTTCCATGTTTAAAAAATTGCAAAGATATAAAGACTTCATTTGGACTCAACTTTGCAATTACATAAAATCTTAGTGAAAATTATAAAACGGATCCGGCGATAGAGTCAGAGATACTAATCTATAAATTAGATCTTAAATAAGAAAGAATCACACCGACTATCTCCATCTTCGATACTATTCAATCTGTCATTTTAAATAGAATTAAAAAATAGGATAAAAAATTCTCCGAATTCGAGAAAGAATTATTTCCCGGAACAAGTGCCTATCAAATTGTTCAATTATAAAGCATAAGGAATCAAAAAAGCAAACAGCAAAAGAAAAATACTTGCTGACTATACTAATAAGATGATAAATGTATCAGGAATGGATAATTCTGGTCAATGTTGCTAGAACAATTGAGCAATCAAACAAAAATGCATCAATAGAAACACGAGCCAAAATTGTTGATCGAAAGATAAAAAAAAGAAAGAATCATGGCATCAAAGCTATCCAAAAGACATTCCTAACATAATGGGAAAAAAAGAAGAAGGAATAAAAAAATGCCTATGTTATAGTTCAAAGAAAAAATTGAAATTATTTTCAATCATAAAATAACATATATACAAATCTTATTTCTTGCCAAATCAAGATTGAATCGGATCCGTTTCAATCGGAGATGCATCTTGAAGAGAAGATTTAATTGTTGAAATTTGTAATTTACTTGAGAAAATTTCAAGAAAGAAGAATACAAAATAAAAGATGCAAAATTTGAATACTAGCGCCTTGCTTTTGCGGGGTTTTGGCGTGATTTTTCCTGAAACGAAGGACGAATATCGAGGCGTTCGCTGAAGAAAATCATTGTAAGTAAATTTATAAATCTTTTTTTCAGATAGAAGTATAAGTAGAACGAAATTGAATGAAGTTATCACATTCGAAACGTTCGCCTCTTAATATAATTAACATATAATTAACATATAACATCATAATCAATATAAATATATACGGCATAGGACATGGCAACATCGGTTATTATTGAGATTAAAAATATTGATTTAACAAATTCATATTATATTATCGGTATATAGAGTATCCCAAAATATTGGAACATCCGTAAATTGAAGATTCCTTATATGAGATAATTTATTCCTTTGCATAAACTTTCGTTACAATTTTTTTAACGAATTATTAATAAAAAACACTGATCAATCACAGAGCGCATAATCTACTCAAACAACAACAGTAGAGTTAACTATGTGCTGTCGAGCACGAACAAATCTATGCAATATATCTCGAAAAAACTGTGTTGAATGTAACAAATATTTTTTTAACGATAAAAAAATTATATCGAATTATATCACGAAGAATGAATAAATAAATAAATATATTTATATATTCAATATATTTTTTTGGAGATATATTGTTTAGATTTGTTCATGTTCGAAAATACATAGCCAATGCTACTAGATTGGATTACATACTTCGTAATTGGCTAATATTTTTTATTATAATAATAATATAATTAAAATAAAATTTTAATATTATAATATAATAATAACTTATTATAATAATATAATATTATAATATATAATAATAATAATTTTGTTAACAAAGTTGTAACAAAAGTTTTTGCAAAGGAAAATATTGCTTGAAATTACTTTAAGAATTTTCCAATTTATGTTTCAACATTTTTGAAACACCCTATGTATATGGAGCAGAGCGGACATGTTACTCTTTGTTTTTCTAATTCTAATATTATATTGTATAAGTAATTAATTATTATTGGATAAATAATACATATACATTAATATTAAATTGTAAGTCTAAAAATATATATAAATATATATAAATAAAATTATAAAAGAATAGATGTCAGAATGCAACAATACTAAAAATGAAAATTAAAAGCCGAAAAATTGAAACCTAACTTTCACAGTGCTATTATTTAAACATGTAAAATAATTGTGCATCAGAACGATGTAAATTGTAATAAAGCATTGCATGTTACAAATAACTCATATAGCGAAAGTACATTATTTTTCTCTGTTATTTATTCTGCGCGAAAATAGGAAAGTCTGTGAATGGAGAACAAAATTCCTCATTCATCAGCAGAGGAAAGAAAAGAAACAAGAGCAAAGAATGAGATTCTGACAAAGATACCTCAATAAGACCATGACAGTTCTAGCCCTGCCACAATTAGGCGCCATTACGCCAGAAAGAGATTCCGAACATGAAATAACTATTCATTCCAATTTTCAGATGAATTTGAATCACCTTCTTTGGATTTAGAATCTTTTTATTCAGAGCAAAAGATTGGAAAACAACTATCGATTTTTTTATATGAATTTATAATAATTGTTACACAAGTTCATGAAAAATTGGCGTTTGCTAAACATTTCTGTTTTAATTTCAATAAATAATTTTCAATATATAAGAATGTAACCAGTAAAGAGTAAAATAATCATTACAAAATTTAGATAAAAATTAGCAAATTCTTTCACAAAAAAAAATTCAAGGACGAAGAAATAATTAGCCATATTATTTTATTTAATTAACATGCTTTTAAATATTTATTGATATATAATTAAATTTTGTTTTTAATAAATTCTGTATTGTTATTTCTATATCACATTTATTATCAAATATTTCTAAATTTTTCAAATATTTAAGATCATTTGAAAACCATAGTGTTAGGCCGTTGGATTTAAATTATTACGACATAATGATACAAATATGCAATTCTATTAAAAAAATTTTTTTGTGAAGATATTTATTTCCCTGAATTAAACAATTTATTTCTTTGAGTATTTTTGAGTATTATTATAAATAACCAAAATATCGTTTCGTAACAAAGTTACTTGTGTTTAATAAAATACTCTTCAATTTTTTCAAATGCAAATCAAAATATTTTCTATAATAGAATATTATATTCAAATATAAGATTAATATTTCAACATTTGAAATATGTACCAATAAAATTGCAGAAATGTAAATTTTTATAATTGATATAATTGATATAATGATTGTCTCTGTCATTCATAAAATATTATATATTTATTATATATTTACATTATCAATATCTAGATGTGTTCAACGAATCGAGTCACCAATTGTAAACAAAATACTCATGTATTAGTACAGCCACAGTTATTGGCTAAACTCTATTGTTGCCTTATAACAAAACTGTAACACAGATATAACACAACATTGAGAATTGTGAATTTAAAAATGTTTGTTAAAAATAGAAAATGTATTTTCGTATAATCTTTTCTTTTCTATACTCTTTTCAGATATTGTTCTTCTAAATTCTTTTTCAAGATACATTCATTTAGTACTACGCTTGTTGAAGTTGCATAAGATATAAATAAGTTCAACTTTTCATATTTTCACTTTCTTTTTCGGTCTTTTATTTCTATTTTTTCTTATTTTTCTTTATTTTTCTTTCTAAAACATATAAAAAGAACAAAATTTTCTGGTCATTCTTGATCTTTTGAATGTTTATATTATATTATATATTATCGATCACCAGTATTAGTTTGAATTATTATTATTATTCATTCATTGGTTAATTTAATATAAATATAATTTTAACAGCTATAAATTTTTAATAGGAGTTTTTAAAGACAAAAGTAATTAGATATTGCCTATTAAAAAACATATTAAACAGTTTTATATCAATATGAAAAACAAATTATTTTAAATACAATATACGTAATTAGTTTTTGACTTGAGCTACAAATAATCACATAAATAAATTTTAAAAAATTGTTTTTCGATAAAAGATATCAATATTATTTTGAATTTTATTTTTCAACACAATGTTCAGCAAAAATGAATTTTTTTGCAGAACCCAAATTCAAGTCACGATTAATTCGATGATTTAACAATATATAATTAGCGAAATTTTCATAGTTCTAAAATTTTCATCTAAAAATTTCATTATGTTTTTTATTGTTATCGATTGTGTAGATGCGTTTAGAATTTCTTCATTTAGAATTATTTTCTTCTGAATTAGTATTTATTATTATTGTGTACAATTTTAATTATTAATATTTTAATTATTAATTATTAATAATTGTTAATATTAATAATTGTTAATTATTAATAATTGTTATATAGTAAATATCAGTGAAATTACCATAGTTTCATCAATTTTTAATTTTCATCAATATTTTTGTATTTTTTTTATTAGTTTTTATAATTTTTCTTATAATTAAAATTAAAAATATTTATCGTGAATATTTATTGTAAGTATTGTTTAACGTGTAAAAATTAGTAATAATTCATCTTTTGTATAAAATAACATACATTTTTAATTTTAATTTTCTCTAATGAGATAAATTATTGAATAAGAAGAAGACATAATATTAACATAATAGCTTTAAAAATATAGAACTTATAAAGAAATATAATATATCTTAAAAATAAACAAAAATTTTCTTAGATTGAATAATTCTCATAATAAAAATCATCCGAAAGGAAGAAATAAGAAGTTGAGTCAAAGACAAACTTCATTAATTTTTCATGTTGTTTCAACTCAAAATGTAACAGCAGAACATATACAAACGAATTTAGATCTTCTGGTATTTAAAAGGCGCGTTCAACAATTTTACAAAAAAGAATAAACGATTTATGTGAATTTATATGCATTTATATGGAGTAGAAAAGTTTCAAAATCATCTTTAACGCATGAACATAAACTAGCAAAACTCGTTTTTGTTAAAAGTCATATGTTTTGGAACAAGAAATGGAAAAATTTCTGTTATTTTCTCAGACAAAAAAAAATTCAATCTAGATTGACCAGATGATTTTAAATATTATTGATGTAATTTGAATAAATTACATTTCTATGAATCGAAATTTTGATGATTAAAGATGTTTAAAAGATGTTTTAATTACATTTATGAAAGAAGTAAATTTGAATGAAATTATATTTTAGCAGGATATTGCGAATTCACATATAAGCAAGGAATGATTTCAATGCAGCAAAAATGTTAACAAAAGTAGAAGCGATCTCATTTAATTTCGTGGCGAAGAATTTCATTTAATTCGCAAGAAAGTATGTATTAAACGAACTTGAATGGTGATGAAAGTAAATTTAATTAACGTTTATGCCAAAAGAATAAGAGTTTGGAGAAAAAAGAAAGAAGAATTGATATCAAAATATTTGCAACCAACATGGAAGATCAT
>NW_006263507.1:675957-686326 GCF_000469605.1 Apis dorsata | reverse complement strand
ATAGATATATATATATATATATATATATATATATATATATATATATAAGTGAAATTGTATTTATTGAGAACATTTTAAATAAGAATAATTATTTACATATTTTAAAATTTTTAAAAAAGTGCCAGAAATATAAACAAACTTATAAATTCTATCAAGATAACGATTCAAAGCATAAGATTCGAATTGTGCAAGAATTTTTGCTATACAATTGTACAAAAATATTGCAATTACTTCTCAAATCTTTTAATTTAAATTTTATCGAGAATTTATAAGATGAATTAGATCATGAATTCTTTTTTTGATTCTTCAATTTGATTCTTCAATTATTAATTAATATTTATCCCCACTTGATTTTTTTCCTATCTGCAATTTAAAACTTACGCTGAATCAATTCAAAATATTGAACATTTAAAGCAATCATGTGCATAAAAGTTGTTAATAGCATTGTTAATAGCAGCGACTCCTAAAAATTTGTTACATCAATCGAAATTATATTTATACAAAATCATACAATTTACAATTATTTCGAGTATTTTTTTTATTGAATTAATTGAATTAATGTAATATCAAAGCATGCTTTTTATACATTATTCACATTCTATTTATAATTCTCAAGTATAATTCTTAGCATATACAATTTTTCTGATTAAATCAAAGTTTCGAGAATTAAATTAATTGATAAATGAGAATCGATATAAGTTGTCAAACTTGTATTGACAGCTGCAACAATATGAAGTCAAAAATATTATTGAAGATGAGTTTGATATCTTATCGAAAAGCAACTTTTTGAAAATTGTTTATACAGCATTTTGTAGCCAAAAATTGATTAACTATTATTTGGAACATTTCTTTGTCAAACCATCAGAAGTGAAAAAAAATTCGTAATAACAGGTATATAATATATCTTGTGTATATATTTGCGAAACCATGTAGATATGAAATAAAAATATGAATACTCGTTAATGCAAAAACTTATTATTGCTGCAATTTCAATATATATTGGGCATATGATATTTGGGAAAAATTATAAACATGAAAAACTCAAATAAATCAAATGCTGAAGCAATTGAACGACTTTTCTCAAAAAAATCTCAAATAATAACAATACTAATTTATTATGAACATTTTTTATTTATCCAAAATATAATTGTAATATCATATATCCCCAAAAAAAATGTTTTATATTCTCTTTATTATATTTTATTATGTATTTAAAACATAAAATAATGGTCCAGAAAAAAACTTCAAATCGATTATTAAATATTGTAATAATTCTGAAAGTAAATTTTGAAATGAAATTTTTAATAAATTAATTCAAAGATATTCAAGCTATCGATGTACAAAATATTAATCATTCAGCTTATTTATACATTATCATCGATAGAGCAGCATAATGCTTTCATTATACGGCTGACGAAATATTCAGGAAAATTCAATATATTCAAAATGAAAAATGTTTTTTGAAATATATTTAGTTGAATTGCTATTAAGAAACAATTAGAAAAAAAATAAATCAGAACATGGAAATAATATCAACTACATCACATAGAAAATATTTGCGATGTTATATTTGTGTTGATAAAGATACAAAATATATAAAATATAAAATACATGAATGATACATCTGTAAATTATATATATTATAAATCAATACTATATATTATAAGTCAAATCAAATGTATATTCTTGAATCTTGATAAATATTGTTGTTAATAAATATTATATATATAAACATATAATTTTTTATTTTCCTTATTACAATATTGGAAAGCTAATTGTAATAAAAAATAATGATAAAATAATAATAATAATGAAAAAATCTATATATATATAGATTATTTTGATCCGTTTCCAGATTCCGAGAATTAAATCGCAAAATCGATTAATATTTTAATCAAGATATAATTCTACGGTTTGGTTTCTTTACATCATTTGAGAAAATTGAAGACAATTATATAATTTTTTTTATTTATGTGACAGGCAAGAGTTTTGGTATCTCAAGCCATCATATCTATGAATTTTGGAGATATGTGTTATTAATCTCTTAACCTACAATATCGTGTGAGAGACGTCGTACATCGATTGGATCAAACATAAACAACATGTGTGAGAGACGTGATATGACAATCGGGCTATATGCGACAAATATTAATTTTCTTGGCCGCATTCGGATGTGCAAATATATTTTCTTGAAAAATATTAGAAAGGTACCCTTAAAAGTGTCATTAAAAGAAATATTAAGCATTGTTGATGACAGTGAAAATTCTGCTAATATCGTAAAAGTGATTTCATAGATATTTTATAAAATAAATAATGATAGTGACAATAATGATATTTTACTTCCTCTACGAAAACGTAGTAAACGATTAGTTATAGAAAATGATACTGACAATAAAGATCACAGTAATCATCAATAATCAGAGTTATGGATTTGTAAAGAAGAAGCTAATGAATTAAAAATCTGGAATTATAGATTCCTGGCATTATTCGCTTCAAGATAATAAATTTTTCTTGTTTAATGATTTGGTAATAATTATTTATTATTTATCTCATAAAATAAAATTAGTTGTACTTTATACGTGCATTTACATATCAAAAGTTGTACGATTTACACAACTTTGAATGCTCAGCCAATGACTCGATGCGTGATCGACATTGTTGTTATTTATAACATGCGCTACTTAAATCCTAAGACAAGGGATTAAATGATTTTTTAAAACACTCGTTTCCAAACAATAATAATAAATTACATTTTTTTCATAATATTTATAGATTCTGTTTACATGTTTCCATAAATATGATATTCTCCCATTTATTACAAAGATCAGGAAAGGAAAAGTAATAATGAATGATATCATCTATTTAATTTTTAATTTGTTCAAAGTTATCGACAGAGTACTAGGATGATACGAAGGCAAATCTTTCCTATACAAGACATATAAGTTTATAAGAAAATTAATTTAAGAACTATAATCTTTACGAATTGGATACAATTCTTTACAATTTTAAATATCTAGTAGAATATTTTTTTCGAATATTTTTCGGTTTGCAATAAAAGCTTTTGCTAAAAGAAATTATTGCCATCTTTTCTGATATCGTAAAAACATCACCAGAAAGCATGGAGATGACAGTATTGTATTTTTTTAAAGAAAGATTTTTAAAAGTGATAACACAGAGAAATTACAGATGCGTTTTATAGATTTTTTGTAATGTTGAAAGATAGTTGTGAATTTTGATTGATAAAAATTCAACCTTAATTAAATTCAACCTTGATTCTAAGGGAGAAGAAAGAAGAAGGAAGGAATGTTTATAAGAATTTCTCTCATGTTAAAAAAGAAAATGTTTAAAAATATATTGATATTATTAGTCTAAATCTAATAAAGATTATTACATGGATTATGCACAGAGCATCTAAAGGATTCATATTAATCCTCATTTATAAATAAATAAAAAATAAAATCAGGCTTTGATTAGTTTATTAATCTTAGTATTGATCAATAATCAATAATATTTGCTATAATTATACAGAATTTTTGCTATATAATTACAGAATTCATTAAAGAATTACCGATAATTTTTTTATAAATAGAAAGAAATTAAGACCGAACGATATATATAAGTTGTTCAGAATGTTGATCTTGAAAACATGTTTCAAGATCATTGAAATTGAAAATTCTTTTATATAATAAATAATAATATAATAATAATAAATAATAAATAATAATATAATAAATAATTTTCGAAAAAAATAAAAAATCAGGAAATATTCAAGAACATATAACAGTTCATTTTCTAGGAAATAAAATATGGAGAGAAAAAAAGAGTTTTATTATTTTTTTTTTAATATTTCAAATATTTCAATATTTGTTATATTTTTTTATTGAAAACATAACAAAGAAATTATAGACATATTTATATTTATATTTATCAATTAAACCAAATATGTATCAATCAAAATTGTAACTTATAGAAATATACAGAAAGAAATAAAACGCAATATAAATATCACGAATAATATGACGTACATTAAGAAAAATAAAGCACAAATAATGATAATGCTAATAAGATAGACAAAACATGATTATTAAAATATATGAGATTGAAAAAGTTGTAAAATATTCAAAGATATTTTAGAAAGCTGATCATATGACAAATGACCGTACAAAGAAAAAAATATATTGATTCTATATAAAATAAAAAAAAAATAGATAATGTAAAAAAAAAATCATAAAAATAGCAATCATTGATAGTAAAGGAAAGAGAATTTTAACCAATAAAATAATCGACAAATTGAATATTTTTAAAAATTATTAAATATTGATTATCTGTTAAAATAATCATATATTTTAGAAATGAAAAATGCTACTTAAGCTATGTTTTAAATGTTACAAAAATTCTATCAACGAAAATACATAATAATTTTAAAAGAAATAAAAATATTACATTTTTTAATATCAACATTAATGATAATTTTTATATTGAGTCAAGTGATACTGATGAAAATTAGAAAATTCTAATCGCGGAAGTGAGATAACGTAAAAAATTTCGCTGTTTTGACATTTTCAGTGATAAAGACGAGAAAGGTGAATAACAAAAACAAAAAATAAAACTAAATGTCTATTTCACGTGGAAAAATGTCAAAACAAAACTGTCAAAATCTCATTTAAAATTAAAAATAAAACTTCTTGGTCCAAATCAACAATATATCGAATTTATTTTTCAAATTGTTTTTCACTAATGAATTAACAAATAAGATAAAAAAATGAATATGTACGAGTAAGAAGAAGAAGAAGAAGAATAATAAATAAAAATAATAAAATAAGTAAAAATTTTTCAATGCATTCAAGCTAAAATACTTGAATTAATTATTGAATTGAATTGAATTAATTATCGAGATTGTTTGCATTTTTGAAAGATATTGAATATGGACACGATATCCTTTCAAATTTGAAAGAATATCGGTATATGTCATCTCTATATAACGCTAGAATATCATATTTTGGAGAAATTTTTAGAAAAATTAGACTTTTTAGATATTCCACACAAATGATAATAGCATCCATAAAATATAATATAAAATATAAAATATAAAATCCAGAATATAGAAACAATGTATAAATTATATAAGGAAAAACATATGGAAAAACGATTTTATAGCAGTCAAAGTATATTTTGAAGAAAAATTTTTCAAGAATAAAACTTGTATTTTCATGTCCTATTAAAAGATATTTGTCAGCAAAACGACAAATCTCTTATTCTTACAAACCAGAATTTCCATATATTTATATATAACTTATAAAAAACTTTATATTTGTTATCTATTACAAAATATATTTTTGAAAAATTTATAATTTGGTTACGAATAAAACTTTTATATATGTGTGCGATGAAATCTTAAGAGGATCCCAGGAAATAATTTTCTATTTAACTTTCATCTTCAACATGAATCTAAGAAGACATATTATTGCATATAGTGATACTTATATGAATTAAAATTTTATAGACTAATTTTAAATTTGCTTTAAATTACATGAAAATAATAATAAATAAAAATAGTAAATGATAAATAAAAATAGTGAAAAATATTGAATCAGCAGGAAGAAAAAAATTTATTTTATATCTTCAGATTGGTACGATATTATGGAACTGCTCGTACAAAAATTTAAATTTTCCATATAATGAAACTAGAAAGTTTTAAATCAACTTGAAGAAGTAATAATTCAAAAAAAAAAAAAAATGATAAAAAATCTTTATTTAATCAGCTATCAATTTAAAAGATTATGAGAAACAATACTTTGCATATTATATTATGATAAAGAAACGTATGTTTTAAGTATAATCTCCACTATTGGATCGATCAAGATCTGTTAAAAAAAATTCCCGTAAAATTATCCTTGATCTTCAATTTTAAAGTTAAATTTTTTTATTCTTGCATCATATTTTATTATTCACGAAGATAAGAAATTTCAAGTGAATTATAAATCACGTATAATCCATTTTCTTGGAAAGTGATAAAATTTTATTGATGTTTTAGTTTATTTTATTTGCGTAATGTTTACATTTTGAGAAAAATTAATAGTCATTTAATTATTTTTCTTTCACACATTGTGAATACTGAAATTATAAATAGTATATAAATAAATAAATATAAATAACGAAAAATAATATAAAAATCAAACTTATCATATCATATTTATAATGAAGAAGAGATATTCACCTCTATTATTTATTTTAATCCACCGAACAGAATCATGTTAATAATAAGAATGTTAATAATAAGAATGTTATTAATAATAATAATAATACGATTTTAAACAAAATAGAATTTTAAACAAATTAGAATATTATAAAAAATAAATATTCGCATTGTTCGAATTCCACTATCATAATTTTGCTTATTTCGCAATATTCATGTTTCATAACATATCTTTTATGGAGTGGAAAGTATCCAAAAAAAGTTTCGAATTGATGAAAAAATCAACTGATTGCACTTTAATGATAGTGAATCAATAAGAAATACTATTAATCATTATTGAGAAGCAGATTGATTTCGTGTGCATTGGTATAAAGATAATCGTCCTTGTATATTTCTAATGTCATAATAAATATACATCGCATTAACCGGCTTGTGAATATATTACAAAATTGAAGAATTTATATGTATAAAGATATTCTAAAGGAATATTTATCTGAATGTGCATAATGTAATTTGCCGTAAAAGTTTTTCATCATGATCGAGATTTGAAGCAAAAAACGTAACTAATTGATTAATTAGATAGATAGATATTTTTTGTTTTAGACTGATCTATCTTAGATTAGGTATAAAACATCTGATTTAAATTATCAAAAATATATTGGGATTATTAAAAAAACGAATTCATAATGTGTAAAATTTCTCATCTTACATCTTATATCTACAACGACTTTAGTCATTTTATGCTCGTATTATAAAACAATGGAAATAAATTTCGTAAGATTTCTGCAAAAAAATAATTAAAAATATGTCAATATATTAAAACTGTACAAACAATATATCAAAATAAAAAGCAATATATCAAAGTAAAAAAATAAAATATTAAAATTGATAAAATGATAAAACTAACTATAAGAAATTATATATACATACATTTTAATAAAATTTCTTCAGTCAAAAAAAGAACATTACGATAAGGATTAAAATATAATTTAATTAAGATTCTGGAAACATTAACGAAATAGATATTTCATTATGTTTGATTTATTATTAAAAAAATATTTTTCATCTAAATTTTTTTCTTAAGATTTTTTATTATTTTTATTAATTCAATTTTTTTTATATATATAATTGTAATTATTTACGATAATAATATTATTTAATATTTAATTAATTTTTTTAATATTTAATTATTGTATTTATTATTAATATTTAATTATTATATTATTATAATTATATATTATATATTATATATTAATTATTATATTATATTTTTTAATATTTAATATTTATTTAATATTAAATAATATAATCAATATATAAAATGAAAAACAAGAATTTACTTCATTATATTTCTCTAATTCATTATTTATTCTTAGCATTCTTGAAAACATCAAAAGATATAAATGACATTGAATTTTTGGATTTTGCAAAAGTAAGCAAAGAATAAATATAGTATAATGTTATCGCTTTCTGTACTTTCTATGTCATGTTCATTATTTTTTTGATTTAGATTTGTTGTGAATAATAAAATAAAAAAATTATAATTATTAATTCTAAAATTTATTTAACATTCTATTCTTTATGAATATGAATATATGTATCAATAATGATATAAACTGCCAGGAATATTATTCCTATTATAACATAATTTTGTACAGAGTGAACAATCTAAAGAAAAACATGTATAAGAAATTTGTAAAATCTTAATCGTAGACATCCTCTTAAGCATAACTAAAAATGTAATAATAAAGTTTATAAAAAAATTTCATTTTTTATAAATCATATTTTGTATTTTATTAATTTTTGTTTAATAATTTATTAAATTAATAAGTAATAAAAGTATAAAATTTCAGTAAATATATCTCTTTTTTATCTAATAAAAATAGCAATTTGAATTAAAGTAAATCTGATAATGAAGACTATTTAAAATTGAATGCAAGAATAATGTAAATCAAAACAATAATGAAAAAATGATTATATATTTTGATTTTCCAAAAAAAAAAAGATTATTACCTCATAATATAATAATTTAATGAAAGAGATAATATTCTTTAATATTATTGTCTCTCATTATCATAATTAACTTATATCACTTCTTTAATTTACATCATTTTTATACAATTAAACACATTAAACAATTCATATATATAGATAGATGTTGTATTAATATTACAAAAATTCTCTTATATCTATAAATAATGTATTATGTTATAGATTCTTGTGCGATTGCCAGAAAATATGAATATATTATATACTATATTATATACTATAATTATAAAATAATATAATTATAAAATAATAAATATATTATATACTATATCAATAACACTTATTGCTATTATTTATATAGCAATAACTTTTTATATAACTTTCAACATTTTCATTAATTTACATAATTATTTATACATTCCTTTGCAGTTTAGCAGTTATTCTTTTTCTTTTAAATTCTAGTTCTAGTTCTCTAATTCTTAATTTCTTTTAAGTAGATGATCTTTACTTTATTTTTGTATATTGATGCGAATTATTCTTTTATACTTTTATTCTCAAATCTTCATGGAGAATATTTCTATGTACCATGAATGATAATTATGAATCTGAAAGTTTTGTTTTGAAATTTTTTAATGAATATTGTATTACTTTTTTTGACGCATTCCTATTAAATCATATTCCATATGTTCTTAATAGAATAATAACAATCTTATAAAGAAATACTATATTATGTAATGATATAACGTTCCAATAGTTCAATATATGTTTTTCATTATTTTAAGTCCCGTCGTTTTCTCTTTCTTTTTATGTGAGTCTTCCATATAAGTTAAAATAATAAAGCCAATAATAAAGCCAAAGTATCCGATATTATCATTTGTCTTGAGATTTTCATTTAATTTCATATAACATGTCTAAATATGATATGAACATTAATTTTAATTTTACATTTTTTTTTTTTTTGTAATTTTGCTGTCTTCTTTAATTTTACAGAAATCTTAATCTTGCATCAACAGAATTTTCATGTGATGCTAAAAATGCGATTAAAAGCATATATTTTCAAGAAAATCTATTGTGTTAATATAGTGTAGTAAGATCTATATTATCTTTATGGAATATTCATTAGAATTGGATAAATTTTAGAATATTTATTATTGATTTGAATAAAATATAATAGTCAAAAAGATTTGATTTTATATAATAATTTTGTATACTATATGTTCTATTGAAAACTTCATTTATTGTTTAAACATTAAACAGACAATACAGAGTGATGTTGCGAGGATAATGCTATTTTAATATTAAGAGAAAAATTTGGACTTTGAAAATTTTTCACTTTGTATATTTAGAAACAATTTGCATGGCTGGAGTATCAAGATGGTCTTGGAATGAGACATTTTCCAATGTCAGTCTCAATCAGCATCATCCTACTTAAGAAGAATTATTACAAACATTCGCAGATCAGTTTCCTGAGAAACAGCAGACTCTATAGTTAGCATCTCAGTCTTATTTTAGGAATTTTCCTTAGATTGGAAATATCGTTCAATCAGAGGATTAATTTATAGTGTTATTGATCGCTTGTGTATAATGAGTATGAGGAAATGAATATGAGGATGCGGCTTTAGAGGGTATGAATATTTTAAGAAAATTTTTTGAACTTCAGAACTTTTCGAATCTTTTCAAAAACTTTTAGTTTTTTGTTCTTGTAATCTCAGAACTTCTTACATCTTAAAACGGAATTTGTAACCGTTAGAACATCGTGAAGTGATATTCAGTATTCAGTGATAAATATAAATCATCTAACATTTATTTTGCAAAAAAAATTGCAAAATGCAATTCTCAAAATTTTTCTTTCTTTTATTTCGTTAACTATTCAATTTTCGATTATTAAATATTGCTCTCGAAATCTGAACTGATGATATTAATTTTTCTTTAGTTATTAATTTCAAATGTTTTAATAGTAACATAATAGTTTTCATTATCAAATAATTTTAATAAAATCGATAACAGTGAAATTGGTCTGTAAAAAATCATTTAATTTGAAAGTTTGTCCAATTTTAAAATAGAATTATTTCAACAGCAAATTATCATTGCATTGAAAAATATTATATTCTCATTATTGCATTATATATTTATTCCGACTATTTCTTTTTTTTTAATGTTGCAAAATTTTAATAATTATAAGAT
>NW_006263507.1:658060-675771 GCF_000469605.1 Apis dorsata | reverse complement strand
TTTTTTTTTTTTGGGGGGTTTTTTTTTTTTTTTTTTTTTTTTTTTTTTTTTGATATTTTTTGGAATTAAAAGTGCTTGATTGATTTAGTGAATTGTATAAGAATACTGGAATGAAGATTAGATTGTATAATTGCATTATTTACATCATCAGACATCAGAATATCAGTCTAAATATTTTAGAAAAAGAACTTATAAGTGTTTTAGTTATGCCTTGATTATTTTTTATCCACATTATTTTCTTTTTTTTTTTTTTAGGAGGAATTTGTCTTGTTTCTTTAATTTTCTTATAATTTTTTGTAACAAATATTTTTCTTCTTCTTTTTTCTATAGAGACAATAGAATTTTGTATATATTAGATTCTGTCATTATTTATTCTATATAATTTATTATATTTTATATTATTTTATTTTATATAAAAATATAATATAGATATAAATATAAAACTTTTTTTAATTTGTAATAATTTGTTTAATTCTCTCTTAGAAATGTCTAGAGTTTTATCATTTTTTCTTGATATTTCTTTTTTTTAGAATTTTATTTCTCACAAATGATGAGTAATTTAATGTATCTTTTATTTAATTTGCAGAATAACTGATATCCAGCATTTTTCGTAGTGTCGTCTTAATATCTTTATCACCCGATCTATATTATCTTCAGTTTTGGGGTCCAAAAAGGAATATATATTTATGTTTTGTAAAGAGATTAATCCGTTTTTGTAACATATTATGATTGATTTTCCTTTTCTATCAATAATCTCTATATGCATAAGTACAACTAGAGAATAGATTGTATCAAATTGTAAATCAAGACTTGAATTTTACATTGACTTAATTTAATGAAATTTCTTTTATCAAAAAATCAAGCAAATCCACTATTTTTCAAGAAACAATTGATTAATAAATAGATATGTGATTCTCTTGATATCAATGTTTTACGTAATTCACTATTTTCAAAGTGATTCTTGAAAATAAAATTAAAGTTCTCTTCTAGAATAAATCTTCCATTTAAATCTTTATATATTGTCATGATGAACAATAAATCTTGGCTATAATCAATGAATTGTTTTATATTGTTTATTTCAATGCTCATGGATTATAGAAAATTTTTATCAAATTTAACTGTTTTGTTTTATATAAGATCAATTATTATTTTTATGGCGATTCCATAAAATAAATTTTTGAGATTAAAAGTATTTATTTATTTATTTTTATTAATAAAATAAAATTTATTTCCAGTTATATAAAGTTATTCTTATATTGGAATTGTTTTTATTTACTTATCAGTCAGAACTATGAACAAATTTATAATAATGCTTTTCTAATTCATTAATTACTTAAATAATATTTATGAAGAAGTTGATACTGTATTAATTTACCAATATTGTTGTTGTTATCATTGATTCCTATTGTACTTCTTGTTATTTGAGTATAATTTATGTTTTCCTATATTGATTTCGAATTGATTTTATTTCTGTCTAGCTTATTTCTTATTTTTTTCTTTATAATTTTCAGAAATTTATTGCAAATCTGCATTTCTTGAATATCTTTTGTTTCATTGCAAATGTTATAACATTACATTGCATAGTAATTATGATTTTATACTAATATTTTTTTATATATCCATATATTTCAAAATGGCATTGTGATTTCTTTTTTTTTATGAACACTTTCATTTTTATTGTAGAATTGAATAGATATTTTAATGTATATATTATTTTTATCTGATTATTATTATCTGATTTATTATTATTATCTTTCCTATAAAAAATAATAAATAATAAATAAGATATTTTGATTTTTCAATTGCTAATTCATTTCTAATTTTAAATTCTTTTTCTTTTATAATCATTTTTATTTATTGATGAAATGGAATTATGTAAGTTTTTACTACATAATTCCTATTATTACTCCGTGGAATTTTTTTTGGTGTGGCTGATATATATGAAATATAATATTTAATATATAATATTAATATATAATATTTTATTCTATTTTAAAAAATAGAATAATTTCAAATAGGCGCCTGAATTAGTGTTTATTTTAATAATGTTCATGTTTTATAGACAAAATTTCACAATAATTTTGATACTTTTTAGTATCAATGAATAATTGATTATATCGGGAATTTCTAATAGTATTTTTGTTACTTTATATTTCTTGACATAATTTTGAAAATTTATTGAAATTATCGTTATTACCATTATCTTGTATGATTTTTTTTTCAAAATTTTTTTTATTTTTACAATTCTTTGTCAATTAATTTCTTTGATAAAAAATTTTATATCTATTTGTTTATTAATAAACAAAATTTCTTATTAATAAAAAATTTAGTTATATTAACTGCCATTCTATTATAATTTGTTATAATTGTTAATAATATTAATGGTAAATATGGAAGATACGATTATAATCAGTTACTATTTTCCTCATTCCTTTAGTAACTAAATGATGTTTTAATATAATATTTAGATGTATACATTTTTCGATTTCTTATTATTTAATTGTTCACTTCAGTATTTGCACTCGAGAATCTTTAAAATTTAACTATTCTCTTCAACTATTTGCACGATTATATTGAAAATGAAAATATTCATTTAAACATTAATATAATATTAAATTAAAAATATTAAATTAAAATCGATATTAATGTACTTTTTATAATTATATGTAATAGAATATTTCATCAATTATATTGTTAAAAAAAGTCATTAAAGTCTAAACGTAGTAAATATTTTGATAATTTTATTGACAAATATAAAGAATTTCAATGTAATAATCAAATACTGATATCATTTTCTTTCACACATATACTCTAAAAGAAAATGTTGAATTTGAATATTTGTTATATATTTATTATTAATATACAATTTTTCAAAAATTTTCAAAATTATTAATATCATATTTGATCATTTTTATTTGATGTATTGGATAAATTATTTCGAATTATAATATAAATTGTATATAAACAATATTCGAATTGATTTATCGAAAATGAATGAGCTGACATGAATATTTTTATTAAAAAAGAATAATTATAAAAAAACATGAAAATTGTATGTAATAAACATGTAAAGTAAATAAATGAGATTTTTTTTAAGAAAAATTCAATATTTTAAAATTATGAAATTTATAAGTGTTCTTATTTTACATGTATGTTACATTGAGAAATAAATTATTGATTTGTATATATTTATATATATATGAATATATTTATTAATGTTTTGTTATATGAGTGATATTATAAATGCTTATATTATTTGTAAAATTAATAGAAAGAGAGCAAAGAAAATAAAGAAAGCTTTGTAGTTTTGCATGGTTAACTAAAGTTTTTTTAGTGAATTATTATAAATTTTCAATTAATTTTTGAATTATATATTTGAATTTAGAATTATCTATGCGTTATCGTAAATATTTATTCATATATTAAGACTTTAATATGATTACAATTTTATATGAATCGAAAAAATATATAATTAATATATTTAATAAATAATATTAAAATAATTTTATCACTTTTACAAGTTGTGAAATATTGTCTATATACATATATGCATATATATATGATACACAATATACAATATATAAAAATGTACATTGTTTTATAATTATTTTTTTAACTTTAATTTAATTATTATGCTTTTATTTTTTTAATTATTGCTTTTTATCTCAACATATTATGAAATCTCATCTTATAAAAAAACAATTGAATTCAATAATTAACGGAAATGTAATTTCATACTCAGTAAGTACAATTTCTCAACAAATTAATGCCATTTTATAGATATTTAATTTGAACTTAACAAATATTATTTTTAGAATTATACTTAATATTTTCTATTTTCATTCATAATTTTAAAAATTTTAATAGAATTCAGTTTTTCTTTTTTTGAGTATTATTATAAAGAGCAAAACATTACCTTTAAGATAAAAAAAAAAAATTAAATGTTATTAACTTATAGCTATTATAATTACAATGATTTTTATTATTATTAACACTAATATGTTATATAATTAATAAATGAAAAATGATTATGATAGTGATAATGAATGGAATTTCGAACCAAATAAATAACTAAAATAACTAAATTACAAAACTATAATAATACTTATTATATAATAATAAACATTTTAATGTTATAATTAATTATAACATTATAATTAATTATAATATTATAATTAATTATATTGAATATATTGCATTTTTTCATACATACTTCATTTTAAATATTTGTTTATAAATTTGAGATCCATCAGATATCAAAATTATGCCATGATGCAATTGTATAATAACATGAAAATATAATATTTAATATAATATTTGATGTTAAATATAATAATAAAAATTTGATTTTTTGAAAACCATATTAACAAATTCAGAAGAATATTTACTGAAGAAAAAAAAAAATTTGAAAATCAAATTAAAAAATTTGAAATATCTCTAAAAATAAAAATCAGACACTATGATTTATTCCTAAATCAAAATCGAATTTGGTTTACAAATCTGGTTACAATCTGTTACAAATACCAACAAATAAATTAAAAAAATTTTACTGCATTAAGTGAATATGAAAGATAAAAAAAAAATATTTATTTGAAGCGGATTAATAGAGAGAGAAAGAAGATAGAAATCATTTTATTCAAATACTCTGTGACTCAAGTTTCATTTGAACTTTATAAGTAACTGCCAAATAACCATATCAAAATTTAAAATACAAATATTAATTTTTTTAACTAGAAAAAATAGCTCAACAAAAAGAACAGCAAATAACACAAAACATATCGTTATCTCTAACCTATCCAATATATAGCAAAAAATAAAGTACTAAAACATATAAAAATTCTATAAATTAATTTAAATAGATATAAATTGATCCAAGCTTGCTTCTGTAAAAGAAAATTCTTATGAATTAAAAGTAAATGCGATGGCAATCTCTAAGCCATCTTGATTCTTTGATTTAAATGGGGATATTGCGTTATAGATAATAAAGTTTAATAATTTAGAGCATACAAGTTAAGTATATTATTTCATGAAGACACTATAGTTATAGAGACTATCATAACTAATTAATTACAACTCTATCGATTTCTTAGAATATATTAAGAATTAGATTAAAAATTATATTAAGAATATTAATCTCGAGAATAAGATTAGTAATGTTCTATGTAATGTTCTGTTATCCTGATTGAGAATTTTAATGCTCTCCTAATTGAATATGAAGGGTTTTGAAATGTGCCATCCTTCTGGAAATGTGTATAAAAATAAATTTGATTTCTGTCAAAATCAATATTTTCTGGAAGGATGACAAAAGTTCTTTTATAGACATCATTATTTACCATACATTAAAAGACATATGAGCCGTTTTTTTTTTTGAAAGAGTATAAGTTTATTTTTGGAAAAAATGGATTAATGGTAATTTTAGTCAGATATAGATACCCTTTTTTTATATTTATATTTATAATCAATGGTATACAATATCCTCATAAATTAATAAAAAAAATTTGGAATTGTAAACTGTTATCGCAGGAATGTTTTTGTTGAAAGTGAAATAAGTCCATAATAATGATGAAATTGAGAAATAAGATTAAAATATGAATAAGTTTTTTATTATTAGTTATCTTAACGAAGTAATTTACTTTTCATATTTATTTATTTATAAATTTATTACATAATCATGTGACATTGCATTCAAAAAGAAATATAATTCTCCAAGAGAATACCATCTTATTGGTGATTGAAAAAACAATAATTTGAATAAAAAAAAATATTTAAAGCAAGGAAAAATGATTAGAAAAAAAAATATTAAAATAAAATTAAATCTATTAAATTTAAAAAAAAAATTAAATCAAAGAATCTTTATTGCCTGATGTGAAAATGGAAGGAATTCCTTACTTTGGAGGAATCTTTGAGGGAGATTTTTTTTTAGGGAGATTTTATAAGATAGAAGATCAAAATTTGTTATTTTGTTAAATGTAAATTAAAAACTTCGCTAAGATTTAATTAGATAATTATTAAATCTTTATTCATCAAATCTTCATAAATTGATATGATGAAATTTAAATGGAGAAATAATAATGAAAATACTATTTTTCCATTCTTTAATCAATAAATAATGAGATCTCTATGACCGTTAATAAAATTAAAAATAACTCAATAAAATTAGATTTTATTTCTACAAGATCAATTTCTACAAAGATCTTAAAGATATTTTATTAGAATGCATGACCTTATTCACTTATTCGAACAAATATTGAATATTACGATAATCTTTAGATGGAAAATAGCAAAAATTATTTTATTACATCTAAATTTGATAGAAACATAAAAAAGGCAAGTATATTAATTCTTTCATCCTATAAATGTATTGTTCAACATAAATAAAATCTGGAAACATTATCAAACAAATAATTAATTAAAAAAAATATATAATTCTTTTTATATAAATCATATATTTCATATATCTTTTCATTTAATCTTAGAAAAATTAATAATATAATTGATGCGATTCACAAACCTAAGTAAAACCAAATACACAATAGTATTATTGCACAATATTAATGCTAAAAAATGCTTTTTTAACTCATTATGAAGCATTATCTTAAAGATCCTAAATAGAAAAAGAAATCCCCAAAATCTGATAAATGTTATAAAAAATTATCTTATAAATAGGAAACTATCACTAATTAATTATCATAATCTATCAGAATAGTATTTTGTACTTATTAGCCATATTTAGTAGTACAAAGATATATGTTGATATTATTCCTCAGAAAATTGAAATCTTTTCTATAAAATATAATCAATGGTAAAATGTTTTTTAAGTTGAATATATAGAATTTGAGGACCTGTATATTTAATAAAATAAATACTATTAAAGAATGAATGAATTTGTAAGATTTATCTATGAAGGATAAAACTAAAATTATTGTTCTTAATTCCATGAGGAAATTAAATAAAAATCTAAAGATATACATATATATGTGGAAAACTATTTCTACTAAGACAATGAATTTCATCTTGGCCTGAAATTTGATTGAGAAGAGATTTGATATATCAAAAAGGTAATAATCAAAATGATAAAATGGTTGATGCTATATTTATGACATCCAATCTATATGACAAAGAATGAGAAGTTTGGTTATTATACAATTTGATAACTGTACATTTCTTTATAGCCTAACATGATCACTAAGGATCACTAACAATTACTTAGATTACAAAGAGCTTGATGCATAATTCTGAAACGAATTATCGTTTCATATATGGCTTTTTGCATATTTAACAGTAAACCTCCCATGATACAATGATTATGATAAAAAAATCAAACGAGGAAAAAGAAAGAATCTATGCTCTGATAGTTTTTTTAAAAATAGGAATTACACATGAATTTACAATTTTTAATTTTAAATTTTTAATTATTAATCAATATACTATAGACATATTTCATATGGTTT
The DNA here is from genome assembly GCF_000469605.1 of Apis dorsata. Classification (NCBI taxonomy): domain Eukaryota; kingdom Metazoa; phylum Arthropoda; class Insecta; order Hymenoptera; family Apidae; genus Apis; species Apis dorsata. Next base: position 668,320 of record NW_006263507.1, on the reverse strand, counting down.
GCGCAATATATTTTAACTTCTTTGCAAGTTTTTTCATGTAGTAAATAATAATATTACAATTAGCATATAATAATAATGAATATGATTCATTCAAAATTTCAATTCATTGTTAAACATATAAATAATAAATTCAAATTTTATTATTCATTTAATTAGCATTAACTATAGATAAATCATTAATGATACAATCATTAACTGATATAATCATTGATATAATCAACTGATACAATATTTACCAAATAAAAAGCATCACAGAACATCAAATTTTGGATGTTAATACAATTTCTGTATATTATTATCATTATTATTATTTTTTTTTCTTAGCTATCAGAGAAACCAAGCATTAAAATAATAAAAATTAATTAAAAGAAAAAAATGTTGCCATTATAATACATAAATTGCTAAATATAGGTAATTATTCCATAAAGAAATATCATATAATAACTGAACTTTTTTTATAAATATTGCATTAATATAATCTCTGAAAGCAGACATTTTTGATTGCTATAATACGCAGTAATAGAAAATATATTCCGCTGCATCTAAAACAAAAATTAAATATTTTAATAAATATTCAAAGAAGAATAATTTTAATTATCATTTCCTGAAATAATGCTTTCATGAATCCATTATATTTACTTTGCAGCCAGAGAAAAAATTTTTAATGGATAGAAATGTATCTAACTAAAATATGACTATATTAGTTTCGTTGATATAGAGATACATAAGAGTATTTTCCTCTCTTTAAATTAAAAAAAAATTAAAAAAAAAAAAAAAGAAGAATCAAATGTTTTTAAATAGCTACATCTTTAACAAGAACAAAGAAATTAAAAAATGCGTACGCAGAAAAAAGGAAGTTTTTAAATTTAAAAAACTTAAAATTAAAGAAGAAAAAATATCAGAAATATTATAGATTAATTATCAATATCAAATTGTCACTAAAAATTCTAGCAATACATATAGATTAATATCCTAACAACCTAATGGTTGTTGCGAACTGAAGTTGAATTTGAAGTAATTTACATAAGTAATAAAAAAACTTTTTCGTATATATAAAAACTTAAATAGCAAAGAGATTTATCCGATTAAAGAAGTATTCAATGTGATAGTTTTTTGCTAAGCTGAAATTACAAGATTAAATCATATTATTAGTTATTATATATTATTATAGGTAGATTATTTAAAGAAAGTAATTGAAAATTTGCATGAAAATGAACATATTTTATGAGAAAAAATATTAAAATGAAGATGCGATGATTTGCAACAAAAAAAATATAAACAGAAATTTAATAATGAGACAGATTTCACAAGTCATTCAAAATTCGATAGTTGTATAACTTCTGATAATTTTATAAATGTATGTTATTTATTTTTTAAAATTTGTGTAACTTACAAGAATATTTAAAAAAAAAAACTTATAATTTTTTAAACAAAATAATTTTGTAAACAAAAATATTATATGATAAAATCAGATGTTATCTTGCCGACTTCAATGAAGGAAAAGAAAACAATAAAAATTATTTAAGAAAAATATAATTATATTCAAAAACAAATAGTATATTATTATATAAAGAAACAGTTTAAATACATTCTAAATTCAATTTCAATGTTTAAAAAATAATAAAATTTAACTAAATTTTTTTTTAATTAAAAAATTTTAAAAAAATATACAATAAAAATGATGTAAAAGTATATGTATGATGTAAAAATGATGTAAAATGATGTAAATATATGTAAAAGTATGTAATGTAAATATGTAATGTAAATATGTAATAACTATATAATCATTACCAATACAATATTAATAATGAAATGTTCTGTTTACGAAGTTATTTCAATTAAGGATAATCTCTAATAATTTATTAAAAGAATTTTACCAATATAATAAAATTTAGTCTATTTAATTTTAGATTTTATATAATAAATTTATAGAATAAAATTCTTTTAAAAATTTATTGCATTTAGCATACAAATTATTTATTGAAAAATAATAAATAAAAACAGAAACAAAAATCGATAAAAATATAATAAAATCAAAGAAGAAAAACATTAAAGACAAATTTAAAAAAGAAATGAATTTAATAATTTACATATCAATGATATAATAATTCAAAAATATATTATTTGTTATAATTAAATACATAAATATGTACTTTACATGAAAATGAGTTTATAAATATAATTTATAAATACAATATAATTATGATATAATTTAAATATATATTTAATATATATAATTTTAATATAATTTTTTAAATACTATTATATCAACAATAATGATACAAATCAAAGATTTTTCATGAATCATAAACTGTCGGCTAAGATAATAAATTATTGTATATCATATATTATATACATTAATATATGATATATAATATAATATATATATTATATATTTAATATAAGGTTAATAATATGTAATATATAATATATATAATATATATAATATATATATTATTATATATAATAATATTATATATAATAATTTAAGCTATATATTATTAATTATATAACTAAAACATATCAAGTCGAAAATTTTTCAATAATTTTTTCAAATTGTTTAATAAATTTTCAATTGAAAAACTATATCCTTGTTTTATCTTTGTTGTTGAGACAGATGATACAGAGTAATACAGAGTGATACGAGGATAATTGCTATTTTTGAGAGAAAAATTTAAAAGACTTTGGAATTTATTAGAAATACTTTAGCGAGACTAGAGTGCCAATCTCAATGCCAATCAGCATCATCCTATTTGAGAAAAATTATTACAAATGCAAATTAGTTCCCCGGAAATAGCGAACTCTGTGAATAGCATAATCCCTCATCTAATTCTAGGAATTTTTCTTAATTAGATGTCACTTAATCAGGAGGCTAATCCATGGTGTTGGCCATTTGTGTACCCCACCAAAAACCTGTGATCTCAAAAGATAAGCATGGAGAGTTTTAAAGAATACAAGGATTTTGGGAGAACTTTTTAAACATCAGATTTTACATCTTAAGATCATTTAAACTTTATAATCTCGAACAAACAGAACTTTAGAATCTTTTAAATTTAATGATAAATATAAACTTTTATTAGCATATGGACTTTGCCTTTGATCATTTTAGAATAGAAGTTTGTTAACAGCAAACTTCGTAATTAATTTGATTTTATCGTTACATACCATAGCTTTAATATGGATTGGATTTAATAATCTTTTTACAAACAATTATTAATATTATTAAAAGACTTAAAATTACTTTGAAGACAATATCAAGTGATTACAACTCTATAACAAAGATAAATTTGAAGTTTATACTACAGAAATAGCAAGACATATATTAATTTTTTAATCCATCCAATAACCTTATATAATTCAACATTATATAATATAATATTTGATTATTTCATGTTAATGTGAAATGCATTAATATCAATTAGACAATTATTCAAAACTGCAGAAATGTGAAATAAACACATTCATTCGTTTCATTTGCATTATGCAAATTCTCCAGAAAATAATGCAATAATGATGTTTTGTGCAAATAGAATTAGATATTTTAAAATTGACTTAAACAATCAATTATTACTCATTTATTTTAATTATAAATGTATTATTATTCACATTGGATTCACTTATTTCTATCATGGGAAAAATAAGTAAAAAGTCAAAAAAATTTTCATAAAAAACAATGAATAATTAATCTCTGAAGATAACGGTGAAAATATATATTGACGAATGATGATGGATATTAAAACAATTACAAAAAAATTAACAAGAAAATTGGATTAAAGTGTAAAAAATTATTCGATAGGTATTTGATATTACTTCAAATCTATATATATATGTATGTATGTTTTAATTTTTATTCTTTTTGTAATCATTAAGAAGATTTTGGAATTTACCCCTTGAATCAGGACATATTTAGTGATTTCAATTTTTTATATAATTGGTGTAAATTCAGAATCAAGAACGTTATAGAATGAAAAATCGGTATTTACTAATCAATTCAGAAATTAAACTTTTACAAAATCTCTATTTCAATCAATAATTTCAACAAGCAACGCAATGCAAAGTATAATTGATGTGAATTGATTATCATTTTTGATGCTTGTAAAAAACTCGTTCGTAAAACAAAATTAAAGAAATGAAATTTTAACATCTTTTATAAAAAGAAACTAATAAAAAATATAAGCTAAAAATAAACAAAATTAAAAAAACACAATCTGCTTAGTTAAGCAACAAGATGTATTCTTTGCATTCTTAGGAAAGCTTCGAAAAATATTGGATTCAATGAAATAAATACAAAAATAGATATCGACTTTACATAGTCATATTATTATTGTGACATTTGTATAGCGAAAAATTAAATAAAAAAAGGATGAAAATGTCTGTGGTGTCTTATCTATTTTCGAGAAAGAAAAAACACAGGCTTCATTATTATATTTTTTGTAAAATATATTTTATTAAAAAAATTATTATTATATATTTATTTAAAAAATATATTTTAATTACTATGAATCAAGAAGTATTTTAAGTTTATATTCTGAAAAATTTAATTAAAATGTATGATTATATTGATTATATATTTTTTTTTTATCTAAATCTTTTCCTATCTTTTTCTATATCAAATTATATGTAATCACATACAAATCTAGAATCTTACGTATATTATTTAATAATAGAGATTATTATTAATATATTATAAATTACAACGAAAATAATAATAATGATACTTCTAACATGATAAATTTAGATTTAGATTTAGATTAACATTAACATGATTATTTTTAAATATTTTTTATATATAGAAGATCTAATAGCATATTATAAATGCAACGAACAGTTTCTATCGGTACACAATTGAATATAAAGATATATTTTTCTATATAAAAAATATAACAATAAAAATAAAATAATGCACAAAAATTATGCACATGAAAAAATTATTGCGTAGAAAATATTAAAATACTAATGAAATTTTTAAAACACACACATTTTATAAACAGATATCACGAGATAAATATATTATGTCGCTAACGATTCTTTAGTAACAAAAAATTAAAAATCTCGGAAAAATAATAAAAATTCGTGAATCATATGATTTATAAAAATGATATGAAACTTTCAAAAAATCGTTTTATCCATTTCAATTTATGTGTTCCTTTATAAAGAATGAAATGAAAGTTCCTTTATAAAAAATAATTATGTTTTAAGCAATATATTGTAGTAACATTAATACAATCGTATTTAGAAAATACGATAATGATAGCATTATTTATTTCAATTATTTATCGATAAGTTTATTTTTTTCTTCTTTACAAATGCATATAAGGCAATAAAAAGCGATATGAAAAATATTATAAATAGAAAATATAGAAAAGAAAGAAAAATTAAAGAAAAGAAAATAAAAGAGTTTTCGATCAACAGATAATTTGTTTGCATTAAAATAATATACAATATACGATAAATATAAAAAAAAATAAATATTTATTATAATATATTTATTATTAAAAAGATTTTTATTTATTTAATTTTATACTACACGAAAAACCGACTATAAAGTATTATAAACTTCTTATAATAGATTTGTTATCTTAATTATGCAGCAAATTATCCATTTTAAATTATCAAACATTTTGTAATATCAATCAATAAACTTTTTAAAAAAAAAATATAATATTTTCTAATAAAGTTAAATTTATAAAAAAGTTTATCTCTAAATTATATTTACTGATTTTACATATATAAAATTTTATAAAACGATTTTCATTTTCAATCTATCCATCATTTTTCATTGCGATCATAGATAACTATGATACAATATTAATGTCATAGAATTGAAATAGGAACAATAATTTATGTTGGTCATATAATAATATAAATCGTTATTAATGTTCTCATTTCTAGTATTATTAATTAGAATTTTTTTTAATTAGAATTTTTCAATATATATATAATATCTTGTAAGACAATTAATGATTATAACATTATTTGAAAATAAACAATTAAATTTTTTAATATAATCATAGTTGACACTACTAAGAATGTATACACACATGTATATCACACATATATTATTCAAAATTTAAAATGATGAATTATTTGTAATTAATTGTAATACCAATCATGGAGATTTCTAAATAAATTATTGATAATAAAATTATTAAATATCCATTACCAATTCAGATAATGTTATGTATAATATATAGTAGGATTTCGATAATCAACATGTTATTTAGCAATTCCCCCATTTTTTATATTCAAATCCTTAGTTACTTAATCCATCAAGAATAGCTAATCACTATATATATATTTATGTTCTATTTTTACCAAATATATATACATATGTATATATAATAATGATCAATCTGCTGATAGTGAGACTTGAGCAACACACAAGAAAAAAGTTATTTAGAAGTATGATAAAGGTCATTCTCTTACATCTCTAAAAAGATCTCTAAAAAGATATACGAACTGTTAGTCTTACACAATCCTGCACAATTTAGATCATAACTTGGATCATTTAAAATATTCTAAATCATCGCTTGAAGTACTCTTGATTTTTTAAAATAATAACATTAGTAATTACATGTAATAGTAATAGAACATTTTATATCTTAAGTTTTAATAAGCTCAAGTAAATTTAATTTATTCATTTCTTCATAATTAGAGTAATTTTTTAGTTTAGTATTATTAGTTGTTCAGAAAGTAATTTCATTTTTTGTTCATGACTTTCTTTAATAACATATATGTATTTTATTTAATTACATATTGACTATTGTGATCTAATACATGTTGCCATTTTTTAGATAATTGATCATAATTCCACACTCTTCTGATCTTTATAAAAAAATTGATCCAAGTGGTTTTTGAAGAATTCTCATTTGAAGTAAATATTTTACCATCTAAAGAATTCTATAAAGTTCGAAAACAGGTAGTAATTCGAGAATGCTAAATCTGGATGCGTCTCCCATCCAAACTGTAAGAATTTCTGGCGAGCCATTAAACTCGTATGAAGTCTAGCGTTATCGTGATGAAACACTACACTTTTCCTGTTAATTAATTCAGGTCTCTTTTATTTAATGAAATCGTTTAATTTGTCTAATTGATTACAGTACACTTCCGAATTAATCATGCAATTGTTAAAGAGAAATTAAAAAAAAACAACTTCCTTGAAATCTCACCAAATTAAAGCATCACTTTCTTTTGGTGAATGTTGGCTTTCGAAATACTTTGCGCCGGTTTATTTCTATTGCTTCATGACTGTTTTCGTTTAACATTGTCATTAACAATCCACTTTTCATCTCCAGTTACGCTTTAAAAATCATTTTCCTCACATTTAAGTAGCACAGATATCAATCGACAGAGTAAATCTCTTTTTTTGAGAATCCAAATATCGAGCTTCGAAACGAAACCAATCGTTTCATATGATCACGAACATGAACGAATTGTTATTCGTTGGTTTGCTTTAATCAATACCTTTATTTTGTATTCATTAGCTTCAACTCTTCCAGAATGTGGCGCATCTTTAATATAAAAATTGTCGGAACGAAATTTTGAAAACCAATTTTGATATACTGTTAATATACTTTTTTCATAGACTTCACTTTTTTTTTGCTTGAATAGTATTCTTATTTTTTTAATAATAAAAAAGTAAAATATGTCGAAAATGCTTCTTACATCTGTATTATCATACACGAAAAATACAATCACACAGAATCGAAAAATTAAATGAATTTTTCTTATAAAGATTTTCTATAAACCATGAAATGCCAATTTTAAAAATATATAATAACAACACAGTTTAGAATGAAGTTGGCTGGATAAACATTCAACTAGCGACACTCGTATGAAAAAACGAAATTACTTTCTGAACAATCATAAATAATCTTAATCAGTACACCACGTGCAAAATCAATCAATTCTGAAAAATCCACGAGATCAATCGCGAAAATCCAACACATTTCGTTTGAATTCATTGAAAATCAATATTATGTATATCTGATATCTTTAAATATTCGAGCTCATTATAATTCCTTTATTGATTTTAATTCACAGTTAAGAAAATGTATTATGTAAATTTTCGAAATTTAAATAAAATATTTGAATGAAAATTTCAAATAAAATAATGAAATAATTTAAAGCAATAAAATGGAAACATGTACATTAACATATACATAATACATAATATAAATATACATAATATAACTTCTCTTCAACTTTAATATATTGTAAAATATATTGTAAAAACTATTATTTTAAATAATTTATTTTTAATTTATTATTTTTAATCTATTCCTTTATATATAATTAGCAATTGATCTTAATTTTCGAGTTATTTGCAAAAAATTTTTCATTACTGTTATATTAAATTCTTTTTATATGTATGGAGCTGTTTATACGTGAAAATGATCACAATTTCTCAATGTTTATTTAATATATCAACATATATTGGTATAACGTATAAAAATATCATCACATTATTCATCCATAATGAACTTAAATATTCCATTCCATTCTTCAAATGCGAAAAAAATAATATAAAACAATTTTTAAAAATTATAATAATCAGAATTAGTTTTCCTGTTGTATTCAAAATGTCAAAAATAATAAAGAAAAAAAAATTAAAATTTAATTAGTAATGAGATGATTTAATCTCAATATAATTACAATGATCCAATTGGTCGATTTAACTGATCAAAAATCATTTTGAAAAAAATTAATCCTCAAAGTTCGAATATATCGGCAATGCCAGAGATGGATTATAAAATAGTTTATATATATGTATGTGTGTATAGATTTTGTTAATTTTTTATCATTATTTTTTATTTTGTATAATTAGATTTACAAAGTAAAAATAATATTAAGTAAAAAAAATATTACATGCTTTAATATATTAACAATATTTATTACAATTCATGAAGATATTCGATCTGTATTTTTAATATGTATTTTTAGTTTTTCAGATATATTTTTCATTTTGCATTTTGTAGCGTATTTTGCATCTTTAACAATGCAAATATAACATCATTTCTACTATGTAGTTATGATTTATTTCTCTTCCAGTTATTTCAATGCCTTACAATATGCAACTAGACTTATTTATGTACATTTATCAAATATATGTTTGTTTCTTTTTTATGATAGCAATTCATTAATTAACATATAATTTATAAACAAACTAAATGAATAAATTTTATGCATCAAAAGCTTGAATATTTCCGAATTAATTTATCGCTTTTAAAATTATTATAACATTCAATTTTTGATTTGAATTTTTTCTCTGAATCTATTATTTTTAGAAATAAAGATACAATAAGACAATAAAGATAAAAGTAAATAAAAAATATAATAAATATTATAGATATTTGTACTAAACATTTGAATAATTCTCTTCTCTTTTTCTGAATTGTGCCAATCAGAAAGATTTATTCAATAAATATTTAGCCAATGAGAGATCTGTAAAAAAATAATCATTATGTAATAGATTTTCTCTAAAATTCATTTAATTATTATAATTATAAAATTCATTTAATCATTTAATTATTTCATCACTCGATTTATTTTATTTTTTTCAATTTTCAAATATATGTCGAAATTGCAAAAATAATAGTTTTTGCATCAATAAATATCAGTCGAGTAGTAATTTTTATTCTGTATTTTTCTGATTTCAAAAGGACATTGTCTACGATAGTGAATGTCAATCAATTGCAATCTATTGTGCAATATATTCTGATTGAATAGGATTTATAAAATTTTTTGCAAAAATTTTTGTCACGAAATACTATTAATTTGTTTATATTTTTCTTCTCATCTCTTGATGTCATGAAATCATTAAATCTTATAAAATGTAGAATATCTAAAAATCTATCACATAATAATATAATAAAATGCAGCTATATAAATTTAACGTAATAATAATATGTTTTATCTTCATAAATCGTCTTTCTTCTCACGAGATTCTTGAAATTCTTTCAATCATGAGAAATATATCAAAAAATACATTTATTTTTATTCTATTAATCGATTTTCACTTTTTTGTTTTGCTTGTATAAAAAATATTAATTTTTTTATTTTATAATATTTATAATTTTATAATAATATCAACTTTATAATAATATTAATATAATTTGTCTATGAATCTATAGATAAATGAAAACAATCTTCTGCATAAATGTTTTATATTCTAAAAATCTTTATTTTTTTAGTATGTATTTCGTGATTAATAATATTTAAAAATGATTAATATTAATAATTAATATCAATTTTTCAATA
>NW_006263507.1:645645-657822 GCF_000469605.1 Apis dorsata | reverse complement strand
TTTCATTATTATAATATTTCATAATTTTTTTATACATTAAAATTTCAATTTTTTCAAATACATTTTAAAGATTCATGTCTATAATAAAAAAAATGAATTCAATCTATGTTTTTGGAAAAATTTTTATCGATGTTTATATGAAATCATTTGGATCACAAAGCAAGAGAATCTAATAGATAGAAAGAAGAGTCAATTCACAATTGCAAATGAAACGAAAAGTTTTTTATTAGAAATTAATCTTCCTTTTAATAATAATATAATTATAACGTAATATATTATATATTTTATAATTATTATATATTTAAACATATTTTTTTAATTTTTTAGGATAGTTCCTTTTTTTTAGCGTGATTAATATGTTAAATAAACTGTTCATTTTGAAATGAAGTGAAGTAATAAATATAAAAAAATATTAGTGTATAAACTTTTGTAAACAATAATATACTTAATACTTAATAATCTGTAGTATTACTTATAATTACTTATAATTTAAAATTTATAATTGAAATAATTTTTAATTATGGAATTTTGAAGCAGATATGTAATAGAATAATTTAATTATTCTTTCTTATTAATTTTTTCATCTATTTACAAACAGTTAATATAGAAAATTTTCTCAAAAATTAAATTTTAATTCATTAATTTTAATTCTTTATTTTTCTATCAAAAATAAAGTAATATCTTGAAGAAAATTAATTATGTTCTAAAAAGAGAATTCAATACAAAAGAAATTGAACTATATCGAAAATTATATTATAAACTATGATATTCATTTAACAATAAATTCAAAATATTAAACAAAAATTTTCATATTTCAAATTTGAATCTAAACGAAAATGAAAAATAAATATAAAATTAATCGATTTTACGAGAAGAATAATAATTGGCTAAATGATACTGGAATTATAAAAAATTATTGAATAATCGGATCAAATATCAAAATTATTTAATGAATCAAGCAATAGAACAAAGAGAAAAAAAACAACAGAGTTTCGAAATATCATAAATATGAATGAAATAATTTTTGTCGCTCAAATGAAATAGCAATCTTCGAGAAAAAGAAGTACTTCGACAACTTAAAGAAATCATTCAGTCTCCTAAACAAGTCTCCTAAAAAATATAAAACTTCTTATTTAAAACTAAAACAGAAAAATAGTGAAAAATTATCACCATTAAAAACTCTATATTTATCGATATTTATTCAAACTGATCTTTCGAAATATCAATATTTCATTAATAGAAATTCCAATAAAAAATCATATTCATTTTACAAATATATTATTAAAAGAGAAAATGAATTGTTATCCGAAAAAATATTAATATTATCAAATAATATCAATTTAAAATATATTTATAATATTGCAATGAAATATATTTTTTAATACAAGATTTATTAAATCATACCACTATATATTTATCACTAATTTATTAATTTGCTTAAAACATAGTTTGACAATTTCAAATGAAGATGATTGTAACTCATTAACTTTAATATCAAAATGGAATTGTGATGGATCTTAGTAAAGTCATTATAAATAAATATTTAATAAATATATATAATATATAATATAAATAAATTATATAAATATATATATATTTATTAAATAATATATATAAATAAATATATAAATAAATAATGAATTCGATTCTCAAATATATAGTTCAATAAATATATCTTTAAATTTGTTTCTCTACAATTGAATTTATTTCAATTAAGATAATTAAGATAATTTTATAGCAATAGCTTCGTTATCATTGATATTGCCATTCCATTAAAAAAAGATTTTAAAAAAGATATTTGATATAATTAGAAATGAAATTAATTACAATTAATGCAATAAATTTATTAAGTACTACCCACGAAAGTATATTATGAGAAAGGAATTTAATTTAAAATAATTACCAATAATCGTTAATGTTGAAATATGTAATGCCTTTACAAACATTTTATCTATGTGAAAATCTTGTAATTGTGGAGCAATACTAAAGGATTTTAATAATTTAACAAAAATAGATATAATGAACATAGAAATAAATTCGGCTTATCTATTTTATACATAACAAATACAATTATGTGAAAATTTTTCTTATTTGAAAATATTTCACATATAAAATATAAAATATCTTATAAAATAATTTGATATATATTTTATATAATATAATTTATATTATATATAAGATTTTTGTTAAAAAATAAATTATAAAAAAGATAAATTGAAAGAAGAAAAAAAATTACTGAAGTTCACAAATTGAAAATTCAATGAAAATTCAAAAGTAAATTACATTTATTTATTGATATTCCAAAAAATGGATTTAAAAATAATGATGGAAACATTAGTAAAAGATTTTTTCCTGATTTATCTGCTGAAACTACAGAATTAGATCGAGGTCTTATGTACAATATGTTATAATAAAAATAAATAAATATATAATATCGAATGTTTAAATAATGTTAAAATAAATGTAGGAAAATTCGAATATATAAATTTTTATAATTTGATAATATGTTCAATGTGTATTTTATTTTATTATGGTTCTATTATAAATCATTTATCAATTATTGAAAGAAACGATTGAAATCATATAATAATATAATACCATAATTCTAAACTATTTCCGATTATTACTGACAAAATTAAATATTCAAGAAAATTTTGCAGAGAGACGTAATTTAGATAACAAATTGATTAACAAATTATTTTTATCAAATTCTTTTTTGATTAAATGAGACAAAGCTAAAAAAAAACAATTTTTAAAAGATTACTACCAGAAACTTTTTATAATAGAATTGTAATGGGGAATCTGAATAAAAGGAATCATTTTATTCAGAACTTTCGAAGAATTTTCAAAGAATGAAGATTCTGATTAAAATTAAATATCATTTCAATTTTTAAAAATTGAAAGCATTATTTGAATTAAATTCAACGATTTATTTTGACGATTTTTATTTAAAAATATATTTAAAAAATTTTTTTAAATATCTAAAAACAAATAGTTTGGATATTATTCAAAAAAATATTCTAAATAAGATTGAATTGCCATTGTTAGTGTAATTAGAACATCATCTAGAATAAACACGGAATATTTGACATTTTCTATTATTCATCTCATTTCTTGCAGATACACTAAGTGGGCTCAATAATTCCATAGTTATGCACCAAGTAACTTGAATAGCTTGTGGATGTTATTCAAGATAAAATTGCGTTGAAGACTGAATTATAATTATATGTTTGCATGTGTCCTCAAATCTATTATTATTATGTATTGTGTATTATATATTATTATTATATATAGATATACAATTTTTCATATAAATATAATTAATTACTTATAATTTATATTTATCTTAAATTATATTTATTTATTTTAATTTATATTTATATAATATATTATATTAATAATATATAATATATAATAAATTTATATAATATGTACTTATAATTATTTATTATTATTTAGTATTATTATATTTTATCAAAAAAAATCAATTTATCGATGTAAAAATATTTCTAATTTTGGGCAGTTAAATCGACCAATACTTTTTTTATTTTTTATATTGAAATCAATGTTATGTGGTCATTTCTTATAATTCGGAAATTATATCTTTGATGATTTCTCGACAAAAAATATGACTTATAATTAGTATTGGATAGATCATTATATCCAAATGTTATATATTATATGTTTTGTTACTATAAAATAAAATTCAATGAATAATTTTTTGCTTTAAAACATAAATAGAATTTTTTAATTACTTATGCAATCTAATTTAATCTAATTTAATTTAATTCAAATTTAATATAGATAATTAATGTTTTCATATTCCTGTGATAAAGTTACAGTTTCTATTCTATAATTTTGTAATTGTAACTAACAGCTACTCACAGGTATAAATATTCAGATAAGTACTTTTTATATTTTTTAAATATATTAAAATAAATAAATTCGGGCATTTAAAAAGCATGACTTGTATAATTATAAAATTGATAAAAGAATAGAAATCAAAAAATTGGAACAATTTGATTATTTTAAATATATTCATATTAAACTGATTTTGAATTCCAGATATACATAAATATATTATATATCCATGTTTTAGTCCATATACATCTTAGGATATTGTAAAATATATGAATATATAATGAAATATATAAATATATATATATATACATATTGAAATGCACGAATTATATACAAGTAAAAAGTGCACTTGTATATTATATACTAATCTTATATACATATGTAACGAAATATATATTTTTTCACATGTTATATATTTTATAACATGTTACTATTTATATATATACAACTAATTGGCATAATATTAATTTTTGATCAATAAATTAATTTAGCTAATATTGTCTCGAAATGATATTTCTTCTAATTGTTTTTCTTACTGAATTTTTATATATTTCACGAGTTATATATATTATATATAATATTCACTTGGTTCATCAATTATTATAATTGACATATTATTTACATAATAGAAATATAGATATATTGAATAAAATATTTTACAAAATTTCCAAATAATTTTTCAAAAGAAAAATTTATTTGCAATCTATAGTTTCTTGAGATTTTTGTTCTTCGCTATAAGTATATGATTCTATAAAAAGAAACTTTGATTGAAAATTTATGTCATATTTGCAATAAAAAACTTTTATAAATTTCTACTGATTCAAAAATATAAAATATGATGGCCATAATATTTATTTTTTGTACAACATATACTTTTTAGCGGCAGAAGAAAGAAAATAAACTTTTCAAATTATCATTTCATTCTTTTTAACTTCTTTCTTTACATGGATGTAAATATATATTACATATAATAATATATAGTCATAACATAATAATATATATTTCAAAATTGGAAAACACTTATTAATTCATTAAACTTATATCATACTTACCACCAATATAAAATATAATTGATAATATAATTTCCATTGTGAACAGAGCTTGGATCATAAAAATCTTCGATATTTTCAATATCGGATCATTTTTGCAAAATAATATTGTTATTGATGATTTGATAGATCCAGCGTTCTGCCTAGAATCAGATAAAGACAATACAATCTAAAGTTTCAGATATATTTTAGCTTACCGTAATTCTTTTTTTTTTATAGAAGTTTGCTTACTAGAAATATCTTTTCATTAATAATATCTATTTTCTAAAATCTATTTTCTCCATTATAATCGTTTGATCAATTTATTATCAATTTATAAATAAATTTCCCAGTTCAGCAATAAGTTATCTAATTTATATTATTTTTCTCAAATCTTTATAATTTCAATTTCAATTTTCAATTGTAATTCAACTTTCTAAATTGTTCTAATAAATGTTTATTTTTTTCTAATAATCAACTCGTCATTCTCAATTTTTATGAATAAATAATCAATATCTCCATTAGCAATTATCAAATTAGCAAATATCATAAAAAGTGAGTTTAGCTAATAAAAAAAATGTATATAATTATAATATTTCGCAATCCATTTACAAATCTAATAAAAATATTTATTATATTTTATATTTAACCAAATATATATTTTTTTTTTATATTCTTTTTTTACCTAGAAAAAAGATAGATATTAGATTTATTCAATAATAATTTTATGAATTACAATTAATGAATACAAATTAATTTTATGAATTTAATTATTTTAGATGTTTGCAATATAATAGCAATATTTTTATTATGAAATGTTATTTTTTTTCTTTTCTTTCTTCTTTATAATATGTAACAATTCATTTTTCGATTGAATAATTATTTGTTTAAATATTTTATTAAATGGTAAATACTAAATTATTGCAAAAAAATGTTGCTCTATAGCAGCTTCTTTTTCTAGTTGTTCTCTCATTCCAGTTTATTTCTATTTCTATTTTTGATTTATCTATTAATAAAACAACATTATTGAAGTATGAATTGCACAATACTATATTTTATTAAAAATTATTAAAAATAATATATAGCTTTATCAATATAATAATAATTATTTAGTTAAAAATTTTTTTGTGAAAAAATATATTTTATACAATATCAATTGGAGTAAAAATATTCTGTTTTTTATTAAATATATTAAATATATTTTACAAATTACATTCAAATTAGATACATTTAATTGATGAAGAAAAATAATGTTTATTATTATATTAAAAATTCTCAAAAAAGAACTAAAAAAATTTAAACAATATTCTACAAAATATATAATATGTATATCATAAATTTATATATATATCATAAATATTATTGATGATAAAGATTTTTTAAAAATTGATAAAAAAATCCGCATTCTTGTTAAAAGATCAAGATATAGGATAAGTTTGTTAAAAAAAAATTGAAAAATTTGAAAAATATAATTTGATAAAATTTCAATATTATGCAAATAATATTATATATGCAAATAAAAAAATACAAAAAATAAATGAAATCTATTTAACTGTGGATGAGTGAACAACAACAATACAAAAGAATTTTCTAAGCATTAAAATATACTTTTCTAAAGACATAAAATACTGCTACAAAAATAAATAAATAAATAAAATCAGAACATATTATTTTATTTATTTTGCTTAATAAATTATTATACTTAATAGTGTACTGGATAAATTAAAAATAAATTAAAGTATTTCAAATTTGATATATCAACATAAATAAGATAAATATAATTACAGCAAAATACTAATTACATCAAAAATATTAAAGGAAATATCGGTAATTCCGAATAATGGATATCTCTGGATTTTTAATAATATTATTACTAATAAAAAATATAAAAATATATAAAATATAAAAATATAAAAATAACATAAAAATATATGTATATAAAATACAAATAATAAATGATAATATGACTATTTATATCTAGAAACAATTGCATGCATTAGATTATTAAATATTATAATCAATTTTTTTCTTGATAAATGATTTTATCAAGATCATTAAATTTCATCAATGCTTCTTATTCTTTATTAAATATAAGTTTAGTTAAATGTTTTAATTGTTAATTTTAATATTAACATTTCAATATATTTTAAGATTCTTTAGTAAATTTTCTTTCATATTTTACAAATTAATATAAAATATTAAATGAAATTGTAAAATGCAAAAATAGATTTATAGATCTAATATAGATATTAGATTTTATAATATAGATTAAAATATAATATTACATGAAATCAATAGGATATACCAGATATTTTTAAGGATTCAAGTATTATAAGACATAAAATTAAATATTTTTAAAATTTAGTAAATCAGCTAGATTTGTAATAATACAAAATATATGTATTATTTGTTTACTAAAAACCATTTGACTTTATGACAATTAAATTCTTAAAGCAAAATTATATTACATTATTAAAAATGACCTGGTATATTGCCTAAAAAAACACAGATTTCAATCTTTTGTTCAATATTTGATTATATTGAAAACATACAAAAATCTCAGAAAATAAATATAAATAAAAAATTTGGAAAAATTAAATATAATACTGTAACATTTGTAATATTGAAATGCAAAATTAAAATATATACATTTTCATAATCCAATAATATATTTGTGAAAAATTAAAAAATTTAATTAAACAATTGAAAAAATTAAATTAAAAGATTTGATTAAACAATATATCATTGTTGATAAATCATAATACTATTATTGATAATACTAAATTAGAATCAAAAAAAACTTATGAAAAATAACATGATTTCTGGCATTATCATAAAAAAACTAAAAAAACTATAATAAAAGAAATTTAATATCTGATTATTTGTTTTTCCCATTTTATTAAAATTATTAAATTTTAATAAAAGTTATTAAATTTTTTTCATTCTTATGAGCATTTAAGCATGTAATAAAATATTTCACAAGGAATTGAAATTATATAAAAAAAAAAAATGTTCTCATAAAAGTTTAATATGAAAGAATATTAATTATGAAAGAATATATTATATGATATTAATAGATTTTTTTATAGATAAACATATAAAAATTATATGAAGATAAATTTTGTTTTTTTAAATGTAATCATATAATTTTGATAATAATACAATTTAAAGAAATTTTAATGTATTAAAATATTTATATTTATATCAAAAAATCATTAGTTTAAGAAATATTATTTGAACTTTATAAAATTTACTATATGAAAAACAAGAATTGTCATTTACATTGTCGTTTATACTTTTCTTATTTTTCTTATATATGTATGTAATAATAAGATATAGATATTCACTATGTTAACTTTTTATGAACATTTAAAACTAAATATTGGATTCACTTATATCTTTTATAATTTCAACTTTCTTATATCTTTAATATTTACAAATGTTATTTTTAATTAGTTATTAAATTTGAAAATTTTTAATTTTTTACTTTATTTCATTAACTTGTTGTTTATTTTTATTTATATTTTCCTTGTTATTTATATTTTCCTTTTATACTTATTGAATTTTTTTTGTAATTCTTTTTTTATGATATAAAAGATAATAAATAAATTTAAATATGAATATAAATTTGTTTATTAAAAATATCTCTATTTAAGTAAAGTTATTCTTTCTAATGTATTAAGGGTAACAACAAAATATTTGTTGTTATATTATATGATTACAATATAAATTATTCTTTTTTCACTAAAAAATAAAAATCTATATATTTATTTCTTATTGGTAATGAATTCAATTTTTAATTTTTTATTAATGATATAAATACTATTTCACTTAATAAAATTCTGTTCATTAAACATTTATATCTTTTTGGAAAATCTTTCGGATCATCAAAAAAATATTATATTTTAGCTTATTATATTATATAATATATCAATAAAAATATTTAAATAAGTATAGAAATACTATTTTATTAATTTTAAATACAAATAAAAATAATTTCTTAATATGAATCTATTATTTAAAAAAAGTTTTATGTATCATTTTATATCATTTATTATACTATGATTTTATAGATATAGATCTAACAGATATATAAGAATAATATATAAATTTATAAAATAGAAATGAATAATTTAGTATTTGTTGAGCATTCATTGTTGCTTTCCTATCTTATATTGTATGAAAATTTATTTTCAAATTTGGAAATCTATTTAATAATACAATTAATAAGTACCTATATATATATTTATGAAATGTTATATATAAAAACATATATCATCTGGTTTCAACACTACATACAATAAAAAAGATGCATTAAAATTTCTAATATAAAATAATAAGCATGTTTCATAGCATATTTAAAAAAAGATGGTTCATATAAACCAATAATAATAATAATCAACAGTAATTGAAATTTCTTATTATTCTCTGAAATTTTAAAAAGAATTTTAAAATTTAAATTACATTTCTGTATATAATTATATTCAATTCTGAATTTGTAATTTTAAATATTGTGAAAAATTATCATTATCAATACTTACACATGAAAAATAATTTTCTTATTTTCTTTTGTCTTGTATTTAAGAAAATTTTATATTAATGATAATTTAATTTTTTATTATGCAAATTAATATTTTTTAATTTAAAAATGAAATTATAAAACTTATGTAGAATATAAAATACATATTTTAAGAAAAATCGAAATAATTAAAAACATGAACATACACGTGCAAATAGAATTGCCAAATATCAAGACAAAATGGCTATTAGTGACGTCAGAAAGTAACAATATAGAAGAACCATAAGAAACAATAGTTTGTTGAGTGAGAAAATGACATTATACAATGCCATAATCCTAATATTTAGCAATTCTGTAAGTCACACTATATTAAATTAAATTAATTTCTAGAGTATATTATAAATTTTGAAACTTAAAAATCATATTCACATAATATAATACAATACAAAATTCATTTCCTCTATTTTCATTTATATATCAAGTATCATTACTACTTTCTTCTATTTTTTTAATGGAATTTTTCATACTAATTAGTAAAACTTTTCATATTAATTCGATATAACCAATAAAAAAAAGATTGGCTTGAAATTATTTTTGAGATTATGTTTTCAATTCTATATATGATTGCATATATCTTTTACGATAATATTATTTGATCGATTCATCCTTTATATATTTTGAATGCTCACGATATGTTTATAAATAAATAGCGATTGTATGCTTACGCATATACAATCTTAGATACATACATGTAAGAAAAATTTTATATAATAACAATTTCTTTTTATTTTGAAAGCTAAAGTTGAGCAGCAATTATATATATAGAAAAATTTGTTTAAAATCTTATTTATTTATCTTTAATATATTAAAAAATTAATACATGAAAAAATTGTTCAGAATCTCATCCTCTATAATGTAGTTCTTATATAAACCAATTTATATATAATATATTATATCATATATAATATGAATTCGTGTTATAGATACAAATTTTTCTTCACATAACACAAATTATATAAAGTAATATAAATATTTAAAATTGTTATTGTTATGTCAGCTTTTATTTTTT
This sequence comes from Apis dorsata, assembly GCF_000469605.1. NCBI lineage: Eukaryota > Metazoa > Arthropoda > Insecta > Hymenoptera > Apidae > Apis > Apis dorsata. Next base: position 647,345 of record NW_006263507.1, on the reverse strand, counting down.
ATGTTTTATCAAATAGGAGAGTTTTTTTAAATAAATAGCATGTATATTTCGATTTAAAAAAAAAGCACATATATATATAGCATATATATAAGAAATTGCATATATATGAAAACATTATTCGCAATATCTTTGACGCATTATCAAACTCGCATATATAAAAATTTATTGTATTTAAAAATCATTAAAATCGATGAAAAAATAATTTTATTGCAATCTAAATATTTATCTAAGATTTTATCAAAGTATTTAAGATTACAGCAGCAAATTTGTTTGAATCTGCGATCGTAATTATGCTATTTTTACATATTAATTCAACATGCTTGAATATACGCTACATTATTAATATTAATATATAAATAGTTAATTAATATTAGCTATGCGTATCATCATTGGTCACAGCTCACCTTGTTATCGATTTTTGTTCCCTAAATCAAAAGACAATAAATCAAAAAAGATTAATGTGTCAACATTTACATGTTTAGAGTTAATATGAAAAATAATTAATAATGATTACAATAACATAAGAGAAAGATTGTTATTATTTCAATATCCTTTATGATCAATAAAATTTATAGGCGAATATTGGCAAATGTATGAATAATGAATATATTAGATATTGAATTCATTAGCCGATATTAAAATAAAAAATAAAACGAATAAAGATAAATATATACCATTTAAATATATATCATCAAATGAATTGAAATTTTGAGAAGAAAAAGGAATTGTGAATATAAAATTTTAGTTTCGAATTTTTATTAGTTTGCGAGATATTAATAAAAAATTTTTGATATAATATGTTGAATTCAATATATAGGCAGAATTCAACATATTATATCAAAAATTTCTTATTAATAAAATTTCTTATTAATAATAAAAAATTAATAAATATTTGAAGCTAAAATTTTATATTCAGGAATCTTTTCTTTTTTTCTAAAGTTCAATTCATTTGGATAAGATATCACATTAAATTCAAATTGCTTTACAATTAATTGCTCCAATATGTAGCTATTTAGTTAAAATGATTCGCCAAGATCCAAAAAGAATTATGTTTTTATCATTTTTATTATTTTTTGTGATGTCATTGCAAATTTCTTCTTGAAAAAACTAATGTCAATCAATACATTTATATACTACGTATAATTAAAATTTTCTTTTACATATTTCAATGCTATTCGCTACACTAAAACTCGCTGAGACTAAAGTTTTTTCAAATATTAAACAAAGTATATAAAACAATAATCAGTGATTTTTGAATATTAACTTGAGTTAATGAATACATTTATTTATTTACATTGAAAAAAAAGAAGAAAGAATAAAGATATTATTTGTTATCACTTTGTTTGAATAGTTTGAATAATAAAATTAAATATACATCATTTTATAAAAGTTATCTTTCTTTGCACAAGTCACAAGGTTAAAAAAACTATTGCATAACAACAACTTCCGTTCTTATTTTATATAAAATTATGATAAGTAAAAATATAAACATATAATTGTATCGATAATCAAAGTTTGAACGTTTTTTTTACAATATTTGCAAATAAATGAAAATTTCAAACTTTAAGAAACGATTTTGTATTACAAATTATAACAAATATACATAGACGAAAGTTGTTTAATATCAACTAATTTTATATTTAGAATTCTTTTGTATTTATTTAGAATCAATTCACCAAAGTTATAAAAATATATTAACA
>NW_006263507.1:643288-645406 GCF_000469605.1 Apis dorsata | reverse complement strand
GGTAAGAATTTAAAGTTCACTGAAATTTTATATGTGATTTTATTATTGAATTGTCAACAACACCACTATTTTATAATTGGTAACTATTTGTTTTTCTTCGACATACATACTTCAAATGTTTTGTAAATAGATACAATTATAGGTATAATTAAATATATTTATTTAATTAAATCCTTTATTGTTTTCACTGCCCAGTCAACACATAGACCCAGATTACGAAAGAAACAATAAATAATTAGAAAAGTACACTTAATTGAAAAAGCACATGGGTTAGTTATCCAGTCTTGAGCAAATGTAAAATATAACTTAATCGTGATGGAATATGAAACGTATTAATAAGCTGAAAAGATTGGAAATACGTGTTATTTTGAAATCCTGTGGTACATGGAAAATAGTTATAGATGAATCAGTTCTTCCTGTATCAGGAAATGATGCGGCAAATCAAACGCGTGCTACCTGGACAAAACTCGATAGTACAACTTAATGCATAATCGCTACATCAGTGAATGTAGCGAAAAATTATTTTTGCATATTATCAACTGTGAATCGGCTAAGGATATGTAGAGTCTGTTTACAAGCAAAAATCTAATATTAGTATACACATGCTATTGCAGCAATGATATAATTACCAAAAGGAACCGGGCGATGATGTCGCTACTCACATCGTAAAGCTTGAGAATCTTACACATCGGCTGCAAACTCTAGATGAGAAAATTTCAAATCAAATGATTATTACTAAAATAATCATTTAATGTCATATTTATGACATTATCTTCGTCATTCAAATGCTTTATTAATGCATGGAAATCAACTTAACAACAAAAGAATTTTCATAAATCTTAATTCAAGGCTTATTATTGAGGAAACAAGAATAGGAATTGAAGAAAGGGCAGACATTGCTTTTATTGCTAATAAGCATCAATATAAAAAAAATTTCGTTATAAAAAAAAGACATTAGACCAGGCATGTGTCATTATTGCCACAAACCAGGGCATTGGATTAAGGAATGCAGAAACCGAAAAACAACAATATCAAACGAAAAATACACATGAAAGAAAGAAGATGGCACTCATCGGAACCATATTTGTACAATAGCTATGTTTATACAATTTAGAAACATCCAGTGATGCATGGCACACGGATTCGGGTGAGCACATGTCAAATTGTTGATTCTCATCATATAAAAAATTCAACACAGCAGAAAATATTAAGATAGCCGATGGAAAATATATTCAAGCGATTGAATCAGAAGATATCGATATTTTTGCTTTCAATGAAAAAGAGTGGATGCGAAAATATCTCAGTAATGTTTTTCATATATCAGAACTGAATTTCAATCTTTTTTCAGCGGGTGCAACTGATGACAAGAGACCACGACAATACTCTATACACATTTATGAAAAATAGAAATATCGTTGTAATGGAAGAAAGAAAAGGTTAAGTTATTCGTAATGAAATTTAAAATCATTATAGATGAATCAAGCAAATGTGACAGTGTGCAATTCTCTTTTTTCCTGGCACAAACGAATGGCTCATTAGAATATGGATTAGGTGAAGAAAATTTTAAGATTCGAGAACATTATTTTTAAGGATCAGAAGTTTTGTTGCGAAGATTGCATCCTAGAGAAAATGCACAGACCATTTCCAAAAAGTGATACAAAATCTGAACGCATTGAAAAATTTATCCATGCAGATCTTTCAGGTCCAATGCAAAAAAATTTACTTAGAAGAGCTCGATATTTCTTAATAATGAAAGATGATTATAGTCACTGGGGAAGCTTATATTTTATCAAAAATTAATCAGAGACATCACGATGTCTAGAGGATTTCTTTAAGAAAACTGATAAGCATTTAAAAAAAGGAATCAAGATCTTCAGATCGAATAACGGTCTTGACTTTGCCAATAAAGAAATTAAGGAACTAACACATCAATATGGCATTACACATCGGAAAACAATACTATTTGCTTCGGAACAGAACGGTTATGCCGAACGGGAAAACAGAACTGAAGTTGATTTAGCAAGAATGTCATTACATGCAGAAAAATTGCCAATCAAAATGTAGTCTGAAGCATTAATTACATTGTTTACACTTTAAATAGAACCGGAACCAATGGGC
>NW_006263507.1:642198-643274 GCF_000469605.1 Apis dorsata | reverse complement strand
GAAAGGAGTGACATCTATTGAACTGTGGCTCAAGAAGAGACCGAACATTTCAAATCTCAGAACCTTCGGAGAAGTATATTTTCATATCCCTAAAGAGAACAGACGAAAATGGGATATCAAAGCCGAAAAAGATGTTTTTGTCGGATATGATGAAAACACAAAAGGATTCCGATTCTGGTTTCCTGAAAGAGGACAAGTTAAAATACGTAGGGATATAAAATTCACAGATTAGCTCGACGAAATTAATTCAAATGAAAAATAGGAATCAGAGTCAAATATCATAATCTTTGAACATCAGAAAGATGACACAATAAATGTCCAATCGAAAACCATTATTCAATTGGAAAAACGAGTAAATAAATTCAGATGAAGAATCAGATGATCCAGAAAATAAAAATCAATACGAATAAGATCGATGTTTGAGAGACAGAAATAAAATACGCCAGATACGGCTCACGTACGGAAACATTGTAATCATAGAATACTATAAACCGGAAAATGATGACGCAATCACATGTAGCAATCAGATGGAAAGAAGTCATGGATGACGAAATTGATTCTTTGAGAAAAATTCAAACATGGACATTAGTAAACCTGCTATTACATTAAGTCATAGATAATCGATGGATGTACAAACTGAAAATGAATAATAGATTCAAAGCAAGCCTTGTTGCTAGAGGTTTTAAATAAACTGCTGGAGTTGACTATCATGGAACATAATCCTATAGTTAGATTCGATTCAATGACTATCCTATCTATCACAGCCTCGAACAAAATATACTTACAGCAAACGACTTTTCTTCATGGAGAACTCGACGAGATTATCTACATGCAGCAACCAAAGGAATATAAGGATGGAACTGACCGCAAATTGAATCATAGTTTATATGATTTAGAGCAGAGATGCTGAAATCATCGTTTTACTACATCGTAGTACTGAAGAAGCATGATCTCACGTCCACCAGCGCAGATTATTGTATATTTATAAGTGGAAACGATTGAAATCGACTAATTCTAGCGATCAATTCTAGCGATGATATCTGGAATTATATAGATTGAGCGACAGATTGAGCGAT
>NW_006263507.1:637183-642137 GCF_000469605.1 Apis dorsata | reverse complement strand
TCCATATTTTTACATCAGGAGACTTACACCAAGAAAATTTTGCAACGATTTCGGATGGAAAATCGCAATTCCAGAAGACCAAAATTATCAACTATGTGTGGAGGCGCATAAAAATGAATACAAGAAAAAATCAAAGTTCCCATATCGACAAGATAGGAAGTTTAATATACTTGTCAATGGGCACTAGATCAGCCATTACATTTATAAACAAAGCCAGCCAATATTTGGAAAAATCTAGCAAAATTCACTGAAACGCAATAAAGAGAATTTTCAAGTATCTAAAGGAAACAACAAAATATAGTATTCATTTTTCAACCGAACAGAATAATCACATTAAAGCATTCAGTGATGCAGATTACTGGAGACTGAAACCAGGAAGTCCATTATTAGTTTTGTATTATAACTAGGCGATTCTGCAATTGCTTGAGAGTCAATATGATAAAGAACAATAGCTCTATCGAACTACTGAATCCGAATACATAGCAACTGTGAATTTTCATATGGATGAAAATTCTGATCAATGATCTAGCTATATTCAAGAATCTTACAAGGACTCTTTATATGAATAACTTGAGCGCAATCAAATTTATTAAAAACCCAGAATTTCATCGAAGAAGTAAGCACATTGACGTACGTTATCACTTATATAAAACAACATACGTTATCACTTATATGAAACAAATTCAACAAGGAGTTTTTTCTGCAACATATAATATCGAAGGACCAGCAGGGTTTTCTGACAAAACCTCTGAGAAGAACAGTATTTAAGATACAAAGAAATCGACTAAATATCAAGAATATCGAGATATCGTTATATATTTATTTGTTTTTCTTCGATACACATATTTCAAATATTTTGTAAACAAATATGCACAATTACGCATAATTAAATATATTCATTTAGCTAAACCCATATATTTTTATTTATTGTTTTCATTACCCAATCAACAATATATATATATTCATATTAGATAGATTGCATTGTTTATAAAACGGCAAACGGAAAGGAATGCGAATTTAATTGGTTGCTTCAACTTTTTATATCACATTCATAAAAAAAAATTACAAATAATAATAACAATTACTATAATAAAATTATAATAAAAATAACTATACATATTCGTCAAATGCATCATTCATAAATAAAATTAATAAGATATAACACTATATTTATTATTTATTGTTATCACATGTTACAATAAATATAATAATTATAATTATATTATACTATATGAATTATAATACTGCCAAATAAACAACGGAATTAAATATTTAAAGCACATATATGGTACATTTCTGTGGTAAAATTTGTAAAGTATTTAAGTCTATAGATACAATATAATTATTTTTTATGTAAAGTTGTCGTAAATTAATTAATGTATTGAGTTTCATATCTTGTATATTTGCAAAAAAATTTGATTCTAAATTAAGATATTTTAATTTTGATAAATTATCATGCCAACCTAATGGTAATAATTGTAATTTGTTTTTTGATAAATCTAAAAATTCTAGTTCTGTAAGCTTTAAAAATGCCATTTTATCGATATTATTTATCTGATTTCCTTGTAAATTTAATATTTTTAGAGAATTTAAGTGATTTATATTTTCTATTTCATTAATTAAATTGTAAGCCAATGATAATCTTTTCAAATTATTTAAATGAAATAAATTTGGAAATTTTAATAATTCATTTTTACTTAAAATTAAATTTTCTAAAAATGGTATATTTTTGAACATTTGTTGATGTATAAAAGCAATCTGATTTTGTGATAAATCTAACGTTTTTAATGATGGAATATTTATTTCTGTAATATCTATTCTATCCAAAGAATTTGATAATGAAAGAATTTTTAAATTTGTATATTCTGCATTAAACCATAGATTTCTGAGAGGATTTTTATCTAAATATAAAGATTCTACATTTCTAAAATCATCTGCAATTAATTCTTCAATCATGTTATTTTCTAAATGAATATTTTTTAAATACGGGAAAACATGAGTTATATTATTTACTACATATATCAAATTAGAATCAGATAAATAAATATTCTTTATCATTGGAAATAATGGCGAACTAAAAATATCATATTTAATGTATTTCCAGGATAATGTTTCCAAATTTGGAAATCTTATTTTGTTCTCATTTTTTTGCGGAATCGAGAATATTTCGTTCGGTTCTTCGGTTTCAGATTGATAATCAAGAATTAATTTTTTTAAACGATCATGTTCCAATTCAAAATATTTAAATAAAATTTTATTTTCTGCGAGATTTAAACACTTTAAATTTGGAGTTTCTCGAAATATTTCCCTTGGCACTATACTTATTTCATTATTCATTAATGAAATTGCTTCCATCGTTTTACTTTTCACAAAATCCATTGGTATATTCTTTAATTTAAATCCTTCCAAATTTACAATTTCTTCATTATCACATGTCACAGAAAATTCTTTATCAAATATCATTTTATCTAAATTTTTATTTATAATGTTTGAATCCCATGAAATTTTTGAATTGCCTTCACATTTTGTGATGGCAAAAATCAAAATAAGTAACAAATTTTTGTATTGAATCTGAAAAAGCAAAAAATATTTATAATAACAACATTTAAAAAATTGCATAAATATTTATATTTACATTTCGCATTATATATCGATATGTGTTGTTTATAATAAAAAAAAAGTTCAACATATCGATGTATAAATGCTTTTATAGATTTTTGAATATGTTATAGAAACAAATTTTTAACAATTTTTATACTTATAATCATTAAAATATAAAAATACTTATTATTATTACAGTTAAATTTCATTTATTTATGTATACGTGTATATGTGTATCAGTTATATATATATCGCAATTTCAATTATTATGATTTTAGTCGTCCAGGAATTACATTTTATATTTTATTTTTCTAAATTCGTTATAAATTAAGCTTGAGATATTTTAAAATTATCAAAATCTGAAAGTAAATTTCTGTTATCAATTCACTCGATTCACTACATTTTAAAAGCTAGTCATTATTATATATTTATAGAAACAATAAAAAATTTACAATCATGCTGATGTACTATTATAATTTTATGCATAATCAAAATATTTTAGTTTTAAAAGAGCAAATTTTATTAATATGTTTTATGACTACAAGGAAGAAAAAAAACATAAATATAGGTTACAAATGTTTTAAAAAAGTTAATATAAAACGAAAAATATAAAAATTGATCGATGGAATGATGAGGAAAGTATTATTTGGTTTGCGAAATCGCAACCAGAATTTTATTTATGAAATTTATGATTTTTATTTATGAACAAAAAATAATAATCATACAATACTAGAATATAAGAACTAATACAAAGAAATTCATGATGCATTTAGTGAACCGAAATAAAATAAGAATCAGTAAAAAGAATCGAGTAATAAACTCCTATTAACCTTTTTTGAAACGAAAGATCCAATTTTGAAATCGAAGCATAAAAAACTCTTTTTTAATTTTTATATTTGAATAACAATATTATATTATTAACTATAATATAATTATATTATATTGAATAACTTTTCTATAAAACGTTTGAAAGCTATTTTGTTACTTATATTTCTATATAATATTTTTTTCTTCTTATGATTTTTTTCTTCTTTCATAGATTATGTATTGGCAAAATTTAAAAAAAATTATTCGTTTAAAATTAAGATATTTTATAGAAAAAATTAAATTAAAAAATTAATTAATTATATTAAGATTTTTTACAAATATATCGAAAACTAAGATTTTTGATATATACATATTGATGATATATGCATATATAGAAGTTGTTCAAAATTTTGTTCTCTATAAAAAATTCATAAAGATATCGATAAATTTGTTAATAAAAATATAATTTTAGTCAAAAACATTGTTTCATAAAATCTTAAAGTAATATGACAAATCGAAGCAGAATTAAAAAATAATTATTTAACACATACCATATTGAATTGCAAATAGATCAATTAATAAATATGCACATGAACAGTCGAGTGAAGAAAGACTACAAATAAAGCTACAAAAGGATTAAGATGTTTAATTTATACTCGAAATGTGTAACTTCAGCAATTTAATGTATAATTATGTCTGCATTTTTTATGAACTTTGCCATCATCATCATCAATAAATAAGTTGTAATATCAGTTTTTCTCAAAGTAAAATAATTCAGACGTGTGATAACATCCCTACATTTAGCGAGTGATTAAATATGCAATAAAACTTTATAGTCCATCAATACCATGATTATAAAATTAGTTAGTATGTATTTCCACAAAAGAAATTGTCTTCGACAAAGTTAATAAAATCAGCTCAAAAATAAAAATTCAAAAAGTAATATAGAAATAATTATTAACAGCTCACGAAAAAAGAATTATAAATATAAATTTAAAATGTTCCAAAAATGTAGGAACATAGTTTAACATATTTCTGAGATAATTTTAAGTGATATTTTTTTTTCTAAATATTTTTATTTTGGCTTTGTTATGAATTATTAACGATTAATTATTAATAAAAAACAAAACGGATAGGCTAGTCGCAATAGTTGAGGCGATAAATCGAATAAATCTTAGCATTTCTATTTATATTATTGAATTCTGAGTTTGAAGTTTGTGATTTTATATATTGCGAATTCTAAGAATTTTTTTCTGCAAAAATTTATAATAACTTAGAGTTCAATCTTTTATTGCACTCTTTTTCTAATATATTATTTTTTGAAAGAGGGATCGAGCCATTAATTGAAGGAGTAGTTGATATATTTTATGTAAAAAAAATCAATCTATTAACTAGAGAAATTTATGGACATTTAAATCAAATTTACAACTTCTACACTAATCTATTTTCAATCTAAAATCTCTAATATTGTTTTAAAGAGAATTCAAAAATATATCGATTAATAGAGATAGATAGATAGATAGATTAGATAGATAGATAGATAGAT
>NW_006263507.1:627279-636699 GCF_000469605.1 Apis dorsata | reverse complement strand
GAGAGAGAGAGAGAGAGAGAGAGAGAGTTTCTATTACAAAACTATTAAACTGATCTCATTTTTTTATTAAATACAAAATTTTTTAATTTCGTTTAATTTCTTTTTATAAAATACATGAATTTAATTTAATTTTTAATTGAAAAATTAATTGCAAATTAATCATAATTTATTGACATATGTTGTATTACTTTGCGAATTNTATACATATAACTATATCTAATAATAAAATAAAAATAATATAAAATAATAATATAATAATATAATAAATAAATATAATATATATATATAATATATAATATATAATATATAATAAATAAAAATATATAAATAAAAACGATTGTATCTGTGAATTCTAATTCAATATCGAATTTGGATAAGATATATTTAATTAGATTTACTGATTTTTCTTTTTAATTGATTATATGTGACTTGATATTTTTTCTATGGAAGACAAATTATAAAGCCCATATTAAGAAATTTTACAAGAAAATATTTTCTAAATTTAGATTTAGAATTATCTATCTCCCTCTATTTAAAGTATCTCAATTCTCTTGCGGCGAATTTTCACAGGAAAAGCATATGTGACCTCTTCATTGCCACTACTAGAAGCATAACATATAATCAAGCTTTTATCAAAATCAAGTGTCTCATCACGTGATATCTCTTGCTTTATGAATGTAATAGTGAAAGTGATATCTTTTTATTTTTATTTAAATCCTGATATTATTTCTTCAAATAATACAATAACAAATCATTTAGATTTCACACTTTTTATATCTCATAAATAATTTTAAGAAGTATAAACAACGAGAAATACATCAACGGTAATATCAATGATACTCTAATATTCAAACTACAGAAAATTTCAATAGATTAAAAAAACTAATTAAGAAATAGATCAATAATTTATTCTTTCTGTTGTTAATAAATAAATTAAGTTAATACTGGATTAGTATCCAAAAAAAGAAGATATTGCCTTGTTTCTACTTAATTATGCGTTCTTACTTAATAAGATAAAATTTTTAATTATAACAATTGCAGCTTTTCCTATTGGTGGTCCACAAGATAAAATTATTGTTTTATATTATGAAAAAATAAGCGGTTTAAATATATTAATTAACTAATTTTTTACATACATCTTAAACGAAAATATAGAGAAGAAACATTATAAGAATATAAAAGGAATACAATTTTTGTAGAATAAATGATACAATCAGATACAATTTAAGAACTTCAGTATTGTTCAGAAACAATTTATCCATTCAATAATTTCATTAAGATATGTAAGAAATGCATCGTTTCTTTTTAATCATATTATAATCATTTAATTATATATAATAATTTAAACATATCATCATTACACATGAATTGCAACGCTCTGCGACGAAAAAAACAAAAGAAAAAATAAAAGATGATATATGATATAAGAAATAACAATTTTTATGATCTATAGTCAAATATGATATATGTTAACAAATTGACATATAGTCAAATATAAAGAAAAATTTTCTTGAAATAATTATATTCAATAGATAATTTAAAAAATGCATTAACATGTCAAAGAATTCAAAATTTAAATAAAATAAAGTAAATGAAAAATAAATAAATAAATATATATATATATTACTGAAAATAAAATTTGTATTTTTTTATTAATTATGATTAATGATTATTTGTATTGATTATTGATTATGAATAATGTAAATAATATTGCAAAATCTTTAGAATAAAAAATAAATAAATAATTGCAAACGATGTTTAATGAAATTTAATATATAACAAATTTTATTAATGATAGTTCTGAATAACATAATAATGCTATACATCATTCTATTACCCTATATTTACTTATGATATTTATATATTATTATAAATCACAATTAAATCACAATTAAATTTGTGAATTACAATTGATGATAACAAAAATCGATATAATTAAAGTTATACAAAAATATAACTATTTGTAATAGTATGATTAAAAACTATAGAAATCATTCAAAAAAATTAATATTGAATCACACTTTAAATAGATTTGGATAAACTGGAACAGTTTCTATAATTCATTACAATAAATTAATGAATCAAAAATGAAGGAAAAAAATAATTAATTTTGCAAAACTCTAAAAAGAAATTAAAAGATAAAATTAATCAAGATTTTTAGTATTTAGACAAAAATGTAAAAATGTACAAAATCTTTTGCTATGTATAATTACAAGGTAATTATTTAAAGATTATAAGATAATTATTTAAAAGAATATATCTCATTAATCTTAATAATCTTAAAATATATTATCAGAAATATGATTTTGAATAACTTTTCCTTTTACATATAGATTACATATATAGATTAATTTGTAGATTTCAATTTTTTATTTTAATTTATGAGACATTATGAAATAAAAATATATTTGATAGATTTTATTCAATTTTATTCAATTATTTATTATATTCAAAGTGAGTAATTCTTAAGCAAGATATCATTTAAAGCATCAATAGAAAAATATAATTATGCTGAACAATTTTTGTAGAAACAGCAGAAAATTATAGCACCATAAAATTAGACCATAATTTTTTTTATTTTATTTCATTTAAATTTACACAGGAAAAAATTTAATATTTATAGTTATTTAAAATTATTGGATCTATTTTTGTGTTTCAATCCATTAGTATTTTTTCACTGAGAAAATTTTATCTTTATGAATATTTGCATTTCTAAATTTCTGTTTTGCATTCCTCCAACAAGTCTCAATTTTCTATTTATATCAATTTTAAAATTAACGAAGTTATTGCTATCATTAATAATTAAATGAATATAATCTGAGTTTTATATATCTTTAATCTTCGAATGATCTCTCTCGAATTCATCATTTAATTTAATATAAAAAATCCTAAATAAAATTCTTCCTAAAGTTTTCGCATAAAAACATATATATCATTGGATTCACTTTCTCATATCGAGTATATAAAAATATTTATAGATTTTTGTATAATCTTATACAAAATGATTATTTGATATATTATATTATCAATATTATCAATATACATCAATATATTTTTAATATTTATAATATATTTTTATTAATTGAATTAAATTTGGATTAAATATACGCAAATAGAAATGCAGAGAAAGAAATGAAAATGTTTTTACATTTTTATTTTATAATGATATAGAAAAACATTTCATCAATTTTGAAATATATGATTTTGAAATATATTATAGAGGAAAAAATTTTAAATAACTTTTTCTGATATATAATAATCACTATTCAATTATAATTTTTCAAGTATTTGCAAAAAATAATTTATAAAAAATGAAAATTGTATATAAAAAAATGTTACTGTATTTATTTTCATTGAAAGGCTGCGCTATACAAGCGACATTGCAATATAGTATTGCCGCATATCAAATTGAGCATTCTTACTCTTTCGCTATCTTACTTTATCTAATTTAAACTTAAAATGCTTATAACTCATTAATTAAATCTTATCGGACATATGTGTATATGAACTTTTTTCATTACTTTGATGTCTAGAATCCATTTTCCAAATATGTCCTATATTTTTATGTACATTCGTATATAATTTTACAAAATCATTTTTAGAATACAAAATTGACTAGTCACAAATGTATTAATATATAAATATATTATCATATAATTGATATTGAATACTGAAAATTTAGTTGTTATTTGAATGAAACATATTTTTATAGCAAATTTATATTTGCTTTAACTTTTTCAGTATATAATATAGACAATATTAAGTATTCTAGATAAGCATAAAATAATAAGTTTCGCATAAATAACCACGAATTATATTATAGCATCTGTAATATATAAATTATAATTCTATATAATATAGAAACATATAGCATCTATAATATAGATACATGTGATTCTCAATAACAGTTTCAGATAAAATTACAAATACATATCCGCCGTGCAAATATAAAATAACTAAAAATAAAATAATTTCGTCATATCACTAGATTTATTCAATAACAATATATATAAAATATATTATAATTAATAATTTTATCTAGCCATAGGATTGCATTATTTAGAATTATTCTATCGAAAAGAAATTGTTTTGCTTATCAGTATCTACGTTATGTTTGTCACGTATCTTATAGATCAAGATAACAAAGCTTGTTCTCTTCTCGATATCTTAATAGTTAGAGTAATTTGCAAAACAAAAAAATCCGATAGTTCAATTCCTTATCCAATAGAAAATCCAATAGAATGAAATTTTTTTTCGTATAAATAAAAAATTTAGTTGGATCACATCATTTATTTGAATCAAAACTATTCATTTAAATCACGAAATTTGTTTGAGCTAAATATCAGACGATTATTACTGATTATTATTAAGAGAAGACGAATATAGTAGTTCTCTACTACAGCACAAAATGTTTCTCATGTCATAACGTTTCATTTTATATAGAAAAAATGTTTTAAAATATATTACAAAGAATTAGAGAGTAATTATTATATAGCACTAAGATTTAATGCTTTCTCTCAACAATTATCTTTGTATGCCCACAAATAACACAAAGAAAATATGAATGATTTTATTATAAATGTAATAAATACGAATAAATTCAGAATAAAAGAATAATTCTAGTTCGAGCAAAGCGAAGAAGGATTGAGAGAATTGTTGAGATTCGAGAAATGCGATTGAATTTGTTCGAATTATTCTCGAAGTATAGTCATAATATATACTTACATATATATATATTATCATAATATTGCAATTAAACTTATATATTATATAATAAATGCAATAATGAGTAACCAATTGTCTAATTTTCAAACCACAATAGCTATTAAGATTGGTAATATAAAGTTAACATTTAGAAGTAAATGAACTATTTATTAAATCATAGGCAATATTCATCATTTTTATTTGGACTTATTAGATTGGATCGTGCGCAGATCGACTGATCGTTATTAACTTGGAACTACGGTAATGATACAAACAATAACATTTCTATTCATTTTCGAATACCTATTGCCATTCCTCGCATTAATTTGACACTGATTACTGGTTATATTTGTCGTATTATGTCTTTGAAAAATGAAGAATATTTCGATTCTGATGGTTCGGTATTGGTATCTATTTGATAAGTTTCTGCTTTAACAATCAGAATATCGAATAAATGAAAAAAGATTTCTGTATTAAATTTTTTTTTCATTGCTTTTCTAAAATTTAAAATTTATCTGAAAGTATTTTTTTATCTTTTTTATTAATTTCTTTTTATTAATTTTAACTTTTTCTTAAATTTCTTTTTTCATGTTACAGCTTATTTTTTTTTTTGTATATCATATATATTTTTCATTTATTAATTTTTATATAATATTTCTTTCTTACATTTTTTTATATATTTTATTTTAATTTTTAATTTCTTCTTAGTTTTATATTATTCTAATTTGTTTAAATTTATAATTAATTTTAATATTTCGTTTTTATTATAATTTTATTATAATTTATTATAATTTTTATAAATGGGATTATTGCATAGACATATCTTTGTATTACAATTGAAGATTTATATATTAGTATTGCCCTCACAGCATAATGCTCGATTAGATTAGATTAGAAATTAGATTAGAAACATTATAGTTAGAAAATTATTTTTTGGATATTGGATAAAAAATTCTTGTAATTTTTTATTTTATATTTCAATTTTCTCTAATTTATTTATATTTTATATAGTTTAATATAGTTTCCATTTTTAGATTTTTTTTATACTGGCAGTGTAATTTGTATTTCTTATTAATATCAATTGAATAATTCTTCAATAACTCAAACAAAAGAAGCTTTACATTTGCATTTACCGCGAAAATTTCTTGATGTAAATAAAGATAATTAAGATAAAGATTAATTTTCACTTATTGAATAGCTAAGCATAGTTCAGAACAATAGAATAAACTCGTTTTAATAATATTTTGTTATTATTTTAATTTTATTTAATTATCTATCTAAATTTTAATTATCTAATCTAAATACGATTACCGGAAAAGGATTGAACGAATTTTTTGAACTTTTTTATTATCAATGAAAATAATGAACGAGATTTATCCGAGAATTATTCTCGATGTTGTTGGAATGTAATAAAGTAATAGACAACGAATCGTGTTTTGATTATGCAATTGTTTTGATGATCATATCTCGTATCCGGTCTGTCTATGTGTAAATGAATTCTAAGTAGTCATATATTTCATATTAATATGAAACTGTCACTTCAAAATGTTCACTATCACTAATATAATGCAGCAATGTTGAGGGCCTTTACAAATATATCAAATTTGAAACGTTATGTTTCATGTTGGAATTTTTTTATTTATTTATTTATTTATTTATTTATTTTTTACTTTTCAAAGCATTTCCTTTTCTGTATTAAATATTAAATATGATACATCGTTTTTTATATTTCATATATATAAAATATATTCATGCATTCATAATAATAACGTAATTATATTATCATGTTTTTGTATCGGATAATGTATGTGATCAATACATGTCTCATGGAGAATATAGATAGTAGATTTTTAATAATAAAAATATAATTGCAATTATTTCGTTGTCGCCTTAAATTCATTAATGCCATATTTTAATTACATATATGTCGTAAAAAAACAAAATATATTTCTATAGATTGATATTAATACCGCATTAACCGGACGATTATAAATTAAAATAGTGTAAAAATATGATTAACATAAAAAAAAAATGAAATGATTTGATAAATCAAGATGTAAAATATTAAGATCTGTACATTTTTTTTATTTTATATGTACATACATGGATATATACTATACGTATACAGGATGTTACTATATATATGTAAGACATCTTTGAAGGATTAATTCTAAAGGCCAAAAGAAATACAAAAATTGATATATAAAAAAATATTAAATGAAGCTTATTTGTTAAATTATAAATAATTTAATTTTACAATGAATGAAATGAAACGAAATTAAGAAAGAAATTAGTCGCATGATGAGGAAAATCTAGTATTGCAATATCTTTATCTAACAATTTATATTCGCAAAATGTTCAAATTTGATATTGGATTTGAAATATTTTGAATCCATCATTACTCACGAGAAAATAGAATTTTCATTTTATTAGATTATCCGTTTATAGTAAATCTCTGGTAGATCTAACGAGTCAAGTTAAAAAATATAAATAAAACTGATAATATAATATATTATATATGATATATGATCGATAGTGCAGTATCAATTCTCAAACGATAGTCAAATGTTGAAACTCATGGTTAAATTACAGTCTTTTGTCGAAAGTTCTTGCATGATAAGATCAGAAATCTTCAAGGATACACTTCTTTCTTCCCAGAAAGTTAGAAAAAGAGAAAAAACTTTTTTTCCTAGGATGACTATTGAAAAGAATCAAAAAATGGTTAGATTTTTGCAAACATTCGAAGCATGCTCTGTTTTATCTCCATTGTATTTTTTATTTTCATTATGTCATCATTCTTAAATTCTGATTATAAATCAGAAAATATGTCATGTCACTTGTTAAAAATTTTTTAAAATTAAAAAAACATTGTATTTTTTATCTTTTCATTATGTCATTCTCAAATTCTGATTATAAATGAGAAAACATATAATGTCATTTGTTAAAAATTTTTTAAAATTAAAAGAACATATATTAATGCAAATAAGAAGTATATTATTTTAAATTTATAAAAAGGAAAAATGTCTAGAAGAATCAATTGATGATATAATAAAAAAAATTAAATTATAAATAATAAACGTATTGCAAAAGATAAGAATTACATACATATATATTTTAATATTATAATAATATATAATATAATAATATAATATTTATGAGAGAATGAAAAGTTCGTCAAAAACTTTTTGAAAAACGATTTTAACTTAACGACAAGAATTCGTCGTTAAATGAATAATTCATCAATTTTTTCATAGAAATGAACTATCGATAATGAAAAAAATTTTAGAAATTGTTTATTAAAAAGTAAATGTCGATCCTACATTATACTTATTCTAAGAAAAGTTCATTTTATAAATTATTAAAAAGCATCGATTTTAAATTTACTCGAGAAGGGCGGAACAGCTTTTTAAATGATAGAGAAGAAATTGTTATTTGGAAAAGAATTTATTTACAGCAATAAAAATAATTGAAAGAAGCCAATTGTCATTTATTATTTGAATGAAATTTGGAACAATACAGGATATACTAAGAATTCAATATGGAAGGATTTGTAACTGTTTCTTGTGGGCATGCATTGTGAAACAAAAAAAAAAAAAACTGCAAATTACTACGAGAAAATAAATATAGTAAAATTTGAAGAATGGTTTTCTTCAAAAATTATCGAAAAAATTGGAAAACATTCAATAATTATAATGGATAATGCTTTATATCACTGCCGTAAAATTAAAAAAATTCTCAATAGTTGAAAAAAAGAAGATATCAAATATGGCAAAAAGAGTAAAATTCGCAGATGATATGAAGATCGAATTGTTGCACATTGTTAAAGAACAAAAATAACTGATATTTAGGCAATAAATATTGCCTAAATATAGCAAAAAGAAAAAAATATAAAAATAAATATATTTTTAATGAAGACTCTTCATATTATTGAATCAAACCCTATATGGATTTAGATAAAAAATTATTTTAAGTTTTTCGATATAAAAAATTTATTTCACGAAACAAATAAATATAGTCACAGCAAAAAATTGAGAAAAATGTATAGAACCTATTATGATTTATACCTATTCACAAAGATTGAAGATAAATTTTGGTTAGAAATTAAAATAATTAAATCAATATTTATTATAAATTTAAATGATTCCAATAACACTTCAAAATCAATTAAAACAAATTTAATTTCGAATAAAAAATGTTAATTGCAGATAATTTCTTTTGTATTATAGTTTTATTTATCTTATTATTAGATATATTTATATTGATAATGAGTAATTTTATATTATAGTGAATAAATTATTATTAAAAAATCTTTGATTTTTTTACTATATTTTTTTACTATACTAGATATTTTTTTACTACATTAGATTTGGAATCTATGAGCCAACTCTGCTTAACCTATACATCGATCATGTGTATGTGTTATGCTTGTCTCATAAAGTATCTGCTGACATTATATGTTTATAATAGAGGATAAATAGCTTGCTTACACAGTTACACATAAGAGAAGTATGCAAATAAAGTATGCAATATAAGAAAAGTTCTATAATAAAAGCATTCTTTTCTTACAAATATCTTGAAAACTACGATTGATATAACATGTAAAGGATAAAGTTGTTCAAAATGTTGATTTGTGTAACATATTTCGAAAATTATTGAAATTAATTAGAAAATTTTCTAAAATAATTATAATTATTTTTTCTATTATGATTTTATAGC
>NW_006263507.1:623459-626111 GCF_000469605.1 Apis dorsata | reverse complement strand
ATCCTTATTCATATTTCATATATATATATATATATATATATATATATATATAATGTTATTTTATATATATTTACATATGTGATATAACATTATGATATAAAAAATACTTTATTTATTAATTTCTTTTAGTAGTTTATTTATTAATATAATATTGTAATTATTATAAATTTTAAGATACGCTTCGAAAAATTAGAATAAAGTTTATAATTTATGTGCAATTACAAATGATTTATTTTCTAGCTCTTTTTTTTTTGTATTCAATCTACATTGCTTACTTCATTTTCTCACTGTAATATTTATCTTTATTTTTTTAATTATTTTTAGATTAATTAGAATATTTAGATTAATATTAAATTTTTTAATATTTAATATTATGTTTTATAAATATGTGTAAAAATCTTTTAATTTCAATAATTTGTTAATATATGATCGAAATTATTATAATGAATAATGTCATGAATATTTTACTTTTCGAATTTATTAAAAAATTATTAACAAAAATAGATTTTTTTAAAAAATAGATTAAATTAAATTAAAACATTGTTTATTAAAAAGTGTATAATTAAACTATTGATTTAAAAATCCAATATAAACTATATTATATAAAATAAAAAATTAAATAAATTTTTATTTGATTTCAATTAATTTACGTTAATTTTAGAATTAATTTATCTCAAATCAAAATTAAATAAAAATTCATTTAACTGTTAATTGATTCACATTAAGAAACAATTTCTTTGCATTCATTACTTGAACTGATCTTGCAATATATTAAAGAAGTATATTAAAGAAAAATTCTCAAAAGATATATAAATTTTAGATTTACTATAAGCAGAAAAAAATTAAAATTTGTATTTACATAAATAAATAATTTAAATGTTCTATCAATATAAATATACTTGTATAAATATCGCGAAAATTGTAAAATAAGTTAATGTTTGATGTAAAACATGTAGAAAAGAATCTATCAATAAAACAATGTTGTTAAAAATCAAAGAATAATTTATATCAAAAATAAATATGCATAAAATACACAAAAAGACAACAGAAAGAAAAAAACCAACAACACACGGTGTTCCCAAGCGGTCACCCATCCAAGTACTAATAACCGTGCCTGACGTAGCTTGACTTTGTGATCGAACGAGAACCAGTAGTTCCTACATGGTTTGATCGTTGGCTTTGAATGTAGTAGTTCTATTATGGAAATAGAAGAAAGAAATAATTATTTAAACAAAATAGTAGATAATTTAGAAATAATAACAAAAATATCTTTATATAATTAATCAATTAAATAGTGATTTATATAATAACGAATTATTATATGAAAAAAAAAATACAATATATATAAAAATTGATTAACAATTAACAATTAAACAATATGAATTTACAAAAGATGATTGTGGTTATTCTATTCTATTCTATTCATATTGTTGTATACTATTTATCTATATCTTTTATTAGAAGAAATGTCTTTAATTAAAGGAATGTTTATATTCTTAAAATAATGTTTCTTTAAAATATCATTATATCCATTAAATATAAATGTAGAGCAATTATACAATCTACTTTTTTATCTAAAGACTCTTGTAGAATTGTAATAATTAATAAATGTTATTGTTCAATGTTGGCATGATTTGAAAACACAAGATTTCGTATTTGTTATAAGTTGTCATTTAAACACAGATTTATTAGAAAATTTTATTCTAATTCTTTGAATATTTATATTATATTTCATGTTATATTTTAAAATCTGAAATCCATCTGTAAAAGCAATGTGTTAAAAAAAGTATAACATTTAATTTAATACCCTAGCATGGCAATGATATAGGATGATTATAAGAGAATACAATATACTCTTAATGCACTGTACCTATATTAAGTTAATATTCCATGTTCATTACAATAATATCAATAATAATATGTAATGGAACAAGCAAATATTGAACGGAAATAAAAATATGTTATTATGTTATATTATGTAATATAATATATATATATTATATTGAAGAAAATTTAATATCATTCTTAACAAATAATATTGATTATAAATAATTGATTATAGATACTAAATAATCTATATCAATTCTATATATAATTATATGTATAATTAGATATATTTTGATTTTATATTTTTATAAAATTAATAAATAGAATTTATGGATTATTAAAACTTAAATATAAGACCATTAAGGAATGAATTCATTGCTAATAAAAAAAATCATCCTCACAATTCTCTTTAATTTTTTTCTTTCATATTTAAAATAATTAAAATAAAATTTGATGTATATGCTATTTATTATTGATTTTTTCAAAAAGAATTTTTTGTTTTAATAAAAAAAAAAATATATTTATACATATTTTCATGTACATTTTGGTATATATATTTTTATATTTGTCAAATAAGCTATAATATATCCTTTATAATCAATTGCGTTTTATAATATAATAAATTTAATTTTCCTTTTTTATTTTTTACTTTTTAGAAAAGCTTTTTTTAAAAAAAAAATATAACATATAGAATAAAAAAAAATATAATATTATATAATAGAAATAAAGTATAATTTTATTTTATAAATAATGTTAGAAAATGAATATCAAAATAAAAATTATAATGCAAAAATATTAAAATACAATAAATTTTATATAGAGATT
>NW_006263507.1:611524-623233 GCF_000469605.1 Apis dorsata | reverse complement strand
TATAATGTTTAATGACAATCAATTTATTAGAAAGTAATTTTGAATAATAGATTATATAATAGTATATACAATTTTTATTAATATTTATTTTAAATTTATTTATATTTATATAATATTATATATAATATTTATCATGTTTATAAAAATATTTCTGTACATGCAAAATTATTATTTATTCACAATTCAATTACTTGATAATATATTTTATTAGTATAATGTTTCTTATTATTTTTCATTACATAATTTTACATATGATTAATTATTAAAACAATATTCAATTTATAAATTTATTACGTTGAACATTATTTCTAACATGAAAATATATATATTATTAGGTTAGATTATATCATATATTAATCATATATATATCATAGTTTTAGATTATAGCATTTATTATTTAATTTAGATTATAAATATGGAAAAAATTTGCAAAAATATGTGAAAGTAATTAAATAAAATAAACTTATATTGATTTATAAATTTAAGAAATAAAATATTTCTGTTTAAATTAGTATATAATATTAATATTCAGTATTATCTATATATATAAACATTTTGAGCTGAAAATAAAATTCTTTTTAGAATTTATTATGCAAATAAATATAATTATTATAAAAATCTTATTTATGTTTATAATATTATATTGATTATAAATAATTTGTATTTTTAAGTAGAAACATTATCATGTACAATATCTTTATGTACAAAATAAAAAATTCTGAAATAATAAGATATTTGAATATCAATTTAAATAATTATGATAAATATAATTATTCTCAATTACATTTTTTATTTCTAATTAATTGTGTGAAGACATTATAATTAAAAATTAATTTAATTAAATATATATTTCTTACATTAATTAATTTTTGTTTAATATAAACTTTTAATTTTTGTTACGTAGAATACATAATATAATATTATATAATATTAAATAATAGAATAGAATTGAACAGAAAATTATGAATAAAGATAATTAGAATTTTTAAATATAAACTTAAATATAATATAAATATAAACATGGAATTTCTATTTAAGTTTTAGAATTGAATTTTCCATTGCAAATTCTTGCTTTTATTTTCATATGTGCTAATTCTTTTGAATTCTCTTAATTTAATGTTCATATAACATCTATTGTATAGATATGAATAAAAAGTACTGCTATCAAAGCGGAATTATTATTTAATTATTTTCTAATGACATATATCTGCTTTTATATATACTTATAATCACGTATTTATTTTGGAATCTTTGTAATAATGAAATTTATTATTTTTATTTCATTATATACTGCTGTTTTTGATAATGCAATTATCGTAATAAAAATATTTGTGCAATTATACAAAATTCGTTATTTTAGTGTAATAAAAGATGTCCCAAAATTCACGCAAGAAGTAATTTTACATAGAAAACACAGATTTATAATTGTCAATAATCAATAAAAAACTGTAAATTTTTTATGATTCATAAAGTACATAGTATAGGATTATGTATAGAATAGCATATCGGGTAAATGGCTTTCAATGGTTTTGCTAGTATATACGCACTCTTGTTGAAATTTTTCTTGACTATTTTGCATAAATGTGGCTGAATTTCGTTGATATAGTGGTCAATTTCTTCCTTCAAGGCGAGAGTAGTTGTGGACTTATTAGCATAAATCTTATATTTCGAAAAACCAAAAAAAAAAAGTTCAATGGCGTTAAATCGCACGATCTGGGCAGTCAATTCTGATTACCAAAATGGGAAATTGGACAATGGCAAACAGAATTGTCTTGTTAAAACATGTCGTCCACATTCATATCTTGCAATTTAGTACAAAAAACTGGATTATCATGTCGCAATAATAAGCATTAACTGTTATTGCCTGATCAGTCCAAAATTCGCATTTTCGAAGAAGAATGATCTGATCATGTCTCCAGCTCAAAATCCGCCAAACAGTGACACATTATGGATGCATTTGTTTCTCAACGATTATTCGTGGATTTTCTGAATCTCAAATGCGACAATTTTGCGATTAATGTGCTCCATTTTTAATAATCTTCAACTGTCAACTGTCACACTGTTTTTTTTTTCGTTGGCAATATTTTATCATATAAATGGCGCAAAATTCAAATTTTGTGTGTCTTTAATTTAAATTTGTGATGTCCGAATATTCTTGCAAATTAAAATAAAAATGTAAAATAAAAATTTTCTTCAATTTATTCTGTAATGTTCAAACAATAACTTAGCATTTTTTCATCTGTATCTAATATTACATATTATAATAATAATATAATATAATTTTATAATAGAATATATTGATCTCAAATAATTTATAAAATTTAAAGAAAAACCAAGATTCAGAATTAAGTTTAAATAAAAAGAAAGAATTTCGTGTTTTATTCTAAACTTTTTTTATAAATGTGAATATTTTCACATTAATCAATAATATATATTAATCAAACTTTCTAATAATTTTCAAATTAAATTCTTTAAAAAACTTTTTTAAAATTCTCTTGAATTGCATTCAGTAATTCTTTTTAATTTTTTATCTCTTATATATGAGACTTTTATAAATAAAGAATTTTCAAGAAAGAATTTTATATATCGCTCTTATAATTTTCTCGCTCTTTCTCGATTTTTATTGATTTAAAATTTTTATTTATTTATTGTAGAATTTTATCTTATCTCTTTTACAGTTAACATTATCTCATGCATATAGATATAAAAACATTCACTCATTGATTTCGGAGTATAGCTTCTCCCTTTGAGAGAATATCTTTACCATTAAAGTTATTAATTAAAAATGCTATTTATATATGTTATATGTTGTATGTTATATGTTATATTGTTATATGTTAAAATATAATATGTATAAATGCAACGATAATACATATATAATATATAATATAAAAAAATATAATCATATTATAGTTTTATAAATATTTTTATCTTCATTACATATTCGATTATCGAAGTAGTGCTTTCTATAACTTTCGTTTAAAAATGAGTTAGACTTTTACTAATAATATGTAATTTCTTTCGATTTTTTATAATTCTTTTTTTTTAAATTTAAAATGTGCATTTTTAACTATAGTAAGTTTTAAATAAATCTAATATTATATACTTATGTAAGTAATCTAATTTTTGCTCTATATTATAGTTATCTTGTAGTTTTTATTGTAAAAGAGGTTTAAAAAATTTATCATCATTTAATATATTAAATATAGCCTGGAAATAAAAAATTCATACAATCTTTAAGTGTCTCTCAAAAAATAAAAGATATCTTTGTCGTTTTCTCGAGAAACATTGGAAAAGTTGATAAAATGAATTTAAAGATATGAATATTGCAAGAGTCGAATTCATCTAAACATTACTCTTCATATTTTTCTTTTCCTGAATCATTTTGGAAATAATTAGGAAATTAGCAGATGAATCAATTAAAAATTATAACCGAGTAAAAAATACTATATCATTGCTACATAGGAACTAATAATATAGCATCAACTTTTCACATATCATGTATATAAGATTTTAGTTTTGTCTATTAAAACATTCAAAATATTTTAAACTATTAAAATTCAAAAATTCAAAAATTTCATTTTTCGGAAAATGTTATTATTTGATATCAATTTCATATTATATGAAATAATGAATGAATGATGATGGTATTGCAATTTGAAATTCAATTTGTTATTTGTCATTTTTAATTATATGATTTATAGTTGATTTATATATTCCATATACATATATTGATATATATGATATATTGATTTATTAGCAAAGATATTTTCATAATTTAATATTGGAAAAAATTTAAATTTTGTTGTAAATATACTCGTCTTATATATATATTTTCTTCTTTTATTAATTGTGATAAATGATTTGATTTTTGTTTAAAATTTACAAAATTTGATCTATAATATGATAATCAAAGATATAGATATAGATAATTTATGATTTAAAATAGCACATACTATTTTAAAATCATAGAATAAATATGCAATGTATAATGTTTAAAATAGTTTTTTATCTGTCTGTTTATTACTACGATAATATATCTATTTTAGTTTTATCTATTTTAATTAAATAATTAAACATGATTTATTGATTTAACTGTTAATAGTATCCAAGATTTATCTGAAAATGATAACGATAAATTATATTCTTGTAATTTCTTTTATAAAATCTTAGAAGATCTTAGTATATCCATGAAAAAAACATCATCTGATTTAAATTGATTTTATATATAGGATTAATAATAGCAATTTATTTACAATTGATTGAATCATTTTAAATTTCAGATAAGATCGTAAAACATGTTGTATTCATTTATGCAAATTGCCACAAATAAAGTTTATATATCTTTACAAAATAAAATAGCCCTTTGCATCTTCGAAGCCTTTTTCGCTCGATTGAACCAACACCTCGGGATTTTTCGCCGTGAATTTCTTAGTTAACTTAAAGTGATTTCACATATTTTCACATTATTGCATAAAACTTTTATATTTTAATATTTTATAAAGCTTTACATGTAAAGAAAAAAAATTTATTGAATATTAAATTCTATATTGTTTTTTGTGATATTTTATAAAGCAATCGTCAAGATGCATCTTTGATTTGTCAAGACAAGTAAACATAATAAAGTATCAGTTTGATGTCTTTCATTTTTCTTACTTCGTTGAGAGTAAATCTTATAATTCTTTTTATGTCACTTTATGTTAACTCCTATTAACATAATGTGTTCTCACATTCATTATCTTATTATTTTTATTTTTCTTTTTTATATTTCTTTATCTTCATCACTGTCTTTCTTTTATGAATAGAAGTAATTTTGTCATTCAATAATGAAAAATCAAACTCATTTTCACTTTAAAATCAAACTAATTTCATTCCATGGTTACAAAACTCAAAAACTTTGAAAATAATATTCCTGTTGCCACGATTGACTGTCAAATTCGAACTAATATTAAAGGTGCAATCCGATCCGCGATCACAATCTAATTTGAGATAAAAAAATTTAATTATTTGATAATATATTATTCTATATTTTATAAAATTATAAGAACTTAGGAATCTATTGATTATTGAAATGATATTCTAAAAAAATCAAACAAATAAATTTTGTTGCCATTCGAATCCAAGTGATACCTGAGAATCACCTTTCGAGTTATCACATCAAACCATGTGATGCTTGAGAGTTATAATTCGAGTGGGATAAAGGGATAAAAGGGATAAGGGATTTGAAAAATGAAATTCGAAATTTTATTTTTTAAATAAAGAAATAAATGCCACTAATATTATTTGATCATCTGTTGATATGTGGAATCAGTTAGCACAATCTGATGATTGATTAATTTATTTCATTATTAATTGATAAAAAAATGAATATTATAAAATCATTCAAAAAATTATTGTTTTATAATCTTATAATAATTATTTACTATTTATTTTGTTATATAATGACATTTTGTTATTTTTTCAAATATATAATCATAATCACGACAGATATATTCCAAATCAAATTTCATTATTTCTTATATCTTGAATTGCTTAAAATATTGGAAAACTGTATTGAAAATGATTCATTTCTATTTAATTTTTATTAATAGTTACTTTTCTGTTTAATATATTGTAGAAAATATAATTTTTATATATGTTGTTTTATGCCTTTTCTCCTTTTTTTTAAATGTAAAAATTGCAAAAACTTTATATAACTTATATAAAATAACATCTCAATCATGAAATCTTCTGAAATTATGAATCTGTTTCTCTCTCTATAAAAACAATAAATTGTATATTGATATACATACATTTTTTTTACTTTAAATAAAAATGAATTTAAAAATGTATTTAGATATTCTATTTAAACTCATTAAAATTTTTGTTGATCAATATTCAAACATTTATTAAAAATAACATCATGATTAATGTTTAAAATTACAGATTTGCATTTTGTTCTTTATTAGGATTTTATATAATATTTATTTCAATATATAAATATTACTAATTTGTATGGATTATTGGAATATTATTGCTCATCAGATTAAAAATTTCCCTTTTTTGTTATTATTAAACAATTAAAGTTCACTAATATATGAAAAAATTATTTTGAAAATAAGCTATTTTAATAATTTAATAATTAATGTATATTACAATGTATATTATATATATTACACATATATAATTAACAAAACTTAATATTTTTAATTAGCATACATTATTCAATAATTCAAATAATTATTGATATAGTTCTGATTCTAAAAAAATTTATCCTAAAACCGATTTATTTAAGCTATTATTTAAAGCTATAATTCAAATTTAAATAATACATTTTTTTTCAGAAAACTTAGAAAGAATCTCTTATTATGAATTTAAAATCAAAAACATCTATTATTTTCAAGAATAAAAAGATGAATTTATTTTCTCTTCACTTAATATAAAATATTTAGCTTAAACATTTTTCTAACTAAAGAAAGAAAAAGAAGAATTTATTTTATAATAACAAATACCATTCATAATTATAATAGTAAAAAATTATAATTTATTTTAAATTACTTATGATATTTATAATAATATATTTTTATTTTGATTTTTTATATTAATTACATTCTGATAATTATTTCAAGTATATTTATATATATTATATATTTTTATAAATATGTTTAAGTTAATATATTTAATTTATTTCCGTAATTTAATATGGACTATATTATTAATAAAATAATACGAATTGGATATTTTTTGTATTTTAAATAGATAATGTGCGATATTCATAGAATATTCATAGAATATAATAGAATAATTCGAGAAAGAATCCAAAAATAATCATGATTAAGTGTGTTTTTTTATTAAATAATATTCTTTATCTAAAAATATTATAAACAAATTCAGATCTCTAGTTAATGAAATAATATTTAAGTATGACAATTATAGTTAAATAATTTTAGAAATTAATTATAATGTTATGAATACAATGAGAGAGTTTGTGGTTCAAATTGCTAAATATATTCAGATTTTTTTTATTTTAATCTTAATGTTCATAAATATCTAATAATTGATTTTTTAATTTTTCTAATTTTATTTTTATAATTAATTAATTAAGTTCTCAATTGAATTGGGATTAGGAACGAATCATTGT
Source organism: Apis dorsata (assembly GCF_000469605.1). Classification (NCBI taxonomy): domain Eukaryota; kingdom Metazoa; phylum Arthropoda; class Insecta; order Hymenoptera; family Apidae; genus Apis; species Apis dorsata. Next base: position 616,113 of record NW_006263507.1, on the reverse strand, counting down.
AATATCGAAAATTTTTGTTTTACAAATAATTTTTTATTAATTTGTTTTGAATTTCCATCTTATTAAAATATCATTTTCTTTTCTCTGTAATTAGATAATAGATTCTATGATTAAGAAATTTTTTTGTACAATATTCAAGATATTACTCTTTAATATAATATATAATATCATTAATTATTAATATCATTAATTTTTATTAATTTCTTTATATTCAGATTTTTTAAAAATTTAGTGTCCAAGAATACAATTTTTTTTTTTATATAAATTCATATTTTGTATATATTGTAATATAGTTTTTATCGTTTTAGTAATATATGAAATATTTTTTGATGCTGAAATAAAAAACAATGGAAGAATGTGGTATGACATTCATATTCTTTTTTATATATTAAAATTTTTTATTTAGTAAAATAATATACATTAAAAATATAATTATATGTGATACATATTACTATGATTTATATAATATTACATATAAATTAACATTGTAATTATTACACATGTAGTGCGTTACTTTTCTTTATTTTTTCTTACATCTTTTTTTATTAGAAGAAATATGAGATTCTTCATCAAATTTATATTTTTTTCTTTTAATATCATTTTCTGATAAATTCATTTAAAATCACAATCATGTTAAATTTTTTATGATTTGTAATAAAATAAAAATAAAAGATTTTTTTTATTTAAATTCATCTAAAAAATTTAAATTTTTTTAAAAATTTTTTACAATTCATCTAAAAAATTTAAATTTTTTTTTAAATTTTTTACAATTTTTAAATAGAAAATAAAATATTTTATTCAACATACCTGATTATTACATTATTTAATTGTAAGAAAAATTATTTTACGATGTTCTTACTATAATGTGATGAATCAACAAAATTGGTAATTATAAAAAAAAAAATTAGAAAGATGCATTGTGCGTTTCTGGTAAGTTGGCAACTGGAAAAAATATCGATCTTCTAGATAATTCAACTTATTCGAATAGAAACATATAATTAAATCATACATATATTTTTATAATTGACTGAATTCATCATATCCATTAATCGGCAATATTATATGATAAAAAAGCAAATGGAATGCTTTGAAATGTAAATTAATATCTATTAACATAATATAACATATATATATAATTTCTTATATATATTTTTATATATTTTACTGCATATTAATTATGAATATTATATTTATATATATACTACATATTAATATAATATATTAATAATTATATATTAATTATAATATATTAATAAATTATAATTTATTCAATTAATTTTTAAAATTTAAAAATTCAAGTTTGATTAGTTTCATATTTATAGCCAATTTTATTAATATAAACTAATTACATTAATAATTTAATTTTAATTTTTAAATAGCTTTCATTATATTCATTTCAGAAATCTTGTTTGTTGAATTGTTATTATTGTTAGTATTGCTGCTGTCTGAAAATTTTTCTGAATTTATAATTAAAATATTTATATTTAATAATATTATGGCTTTTTTCATTATTATATTTATTTTTATGGTTTTCAATTTTCTCTATATGATAATATAATTTTCTCTGTATATAATAAAATCTTTTCAAATTCATTTCAATTATCTTCTATAATTTTCGATTATAGAATCTATAGATTTTCGATCTATATATTAAATTTTCTAATTCATCGCATCATAACATAGCTATATTATTTTTATAAATAAATTGTTTGATTTTATTAGCTTAATGAAATTAAAATCTCATGCATAAAGTGGTAATCTCAATATATTATGTTCTTTTAATTTAATAAATTCATTTATTTTAAATATTTTTTTCTGGTTTATATATATATATTTTTTTTTATGTATATAAATTCTAATATATTATATTTATTCATACTTTCAATGTATGGAATTTTATTTCATCAATTATAATTATATTCTTTTTTTTACTATATTTAGAAGATGGCTTATTTGCATCATGATATAAAGCATTATCTAAAACGATTAATAATTTAATTATAATTAAATTTTAATATTTTGATAATCTAATATTTTGATAATTTTTCTCTAATTCATTTTTAAAAATTTGTTCATATTTTCTATAATGTTTTGAAAATTAATTGCGCTTTTTTAATAAATCCATTTTTTTTACCAGCATGTTTTTTTTACTATTACATTACATTACTATAGATTTATAAGAATGTACTTTTAAAAAATTTTTTAAAAACATTAATCATTTTTTTACTTTGCCAAAATTATTAATTGTCCATTATATTATTCACTTACATTTCATCGATATATACAATATTTCCATTTTATTCTTTATTAAATTATCTTTAAATACTTTTTCCCTTAAATGGTAATGTTTGATTTTTCGATTAATATTTTTTTATTAGTGCTGCACTTTTTCTATTTGAAATATTTTTTTAATAATTTATGAATTTTTTATGAAAAATCTAATGACCGTTAATAATTTTGGATATTTGATATTGGACTTATTTGAATAATAATTAGACAAAATTCATAAATATTATTTTTTATAATTACCTTATCCTCTTCTGAACAATAAAACTTTTTATTATTTTTGCAAGATCGTGTTTTCGGAATCGTATTATTCTTATATATATTATATATGTATATTATATATTATAATAGTTCTTCTTCAGATTCTGAATCTTCTTTTCTTATTCCACATATTGTTTATCAAAGAATAGATTGTGGAATAATTTAATTATAACGAAAGTATATAATAAGAAAAGATATAATTTAATTCTTCTTAATCTTCATTTAATATGAAGAAGAAATGATACAGATGCGAATCGTGCCGATATTTATGTTGTACTATATTAGACTCACTATGTTACGTTCCAGAACAACATTCAAAAAAAATGAAACAAAGAAAACATATGAAAGAACGATCTTCAGTGATACTCAATCCACGCGGAAAATGAACGAGATTGCATTTTCATACATTGTATAGATTCAATATTATTCATTCTAACAGACAAGCAAAAAATGTCGTAGATATTTATTTGAATCTTTTTATTATATTTTTTTTATGATTCTTTTAGCCTTATATTTCGAGTTTTACTATGTACTTCTTATTCTTTTTTGCGATGTTTCGTATATTTTCAATATATTTATTATTTAATTTAATAATATCACTAAATTATCCATAATAAACATTATAAATAATAAAGTAAAAATAAATATAAGAAAAAAAAGAATTTTATATTATTAAAAATAAAAATAAACAAAATATAAATTAATAAATTAATTACTATATATACTATATATACTAATAAATATTAAAATAAAAATAAAAATAATTATAATTATTAAATAACTTTGAAAAAATCGCTCGATATAAAAAAAGTGCTTTGAGAAAACCTTTTGACTAATTCACAAATCAGACAAAAATCATTTATTTTTTCTATTATAACTTATTTCTTTATAAAAAGAATCGTAAATATATTTAAGAGGAAAATTCTTTATCTTTGAAAAAAATTAAATTATTTTTTTAATTTTTCTTATATCCAAAAACAGTTATTATTTTCTGAATAACGATGAATTCGAATCATCGCTGTTTAAATTTTATTAAATTTTAAATGTTTAATTACATATTCAATATTTTTTGCATTTGTAAAAAATATTGAGATAATATTATATATATAAATATATAAATATGATATATAAATATAAATAACATTAAAAATGAAAATTTATTATAATTTATTAAATATTAAATTTTATTTCAATATTTTTATTTTTAATTCATATGACACAATAAAAAATCTAATAATTCTATTCTAATATCAATTCCATTTTTGCCTCTATTTCAGATATCATATTAAATATTTAATTATAAGATATATAAGATATAAATAGAAACATATAATAAAATTTTAATAAATAAACTAGAAATAAATACTAAAAGAAATAAGTACAATAGAATTTCTTCATCTCGCAAATATTGACATCTTACTATGTTATGTGTCTCATTTTAGAGTTTGCGAATGTTCATTGTATATGGAATGAATAAACAATAAAAAAAATATATATTGATACCATAGGATGAATCTATACCAATGACTAGCTAAACAAAATGCTAAATAAAGAGTGTATTGACTGTCATAGCCATATAATCTGACAGTTTGGTACATCATAATGTATCGTAGATGTGAGCATTAAGGGATTAAAAGATCTATCCTGTTATATCTTCAAAAAAAAAAGACTAGCACATAATCAATCTACTAAAATTTAAATTTTTTGTTTAATTCCAGATGTACTTTACTTTCTACTTACTATTTACTATTCGCTTTACTTCTAATATTAGGATCTTCCATCTGATTCGAAACAATTTATTTTTCATCTCATCAAAATATGACTCATTTTGAAAAAAATTTTTTTTTTATTTTCTCAGTATTACTTCTTGTATTTTGAAAAATATTTAAGTGAAAATAAAATAAAATAAAATAAATAATAAAAAATAAAATAAAATAAATAAAAAATTCAAATAAAATTCGAATGTTAAAAGATATATTCTGATTGTTAATTCTTTCATGAATGGATAAATAAACATCATATGAAGGTTTCTTTTAATTGAA